>NW_027454147.1:60043-99344 GCF_040206685.1 Ascaphus truei | reverse complement strand
TAATACACAGTCATCAGGGACACGTACCTCTCACCCCCTAATACACAGACATCAGGTGCATGTACCTCTCACCCCCCCCTCCTAATACCCAGGCATCAGGGACACGCCCCTCTCCCCCCCTCATACACAGAGATCAGGGACACGTACCTCTCACCCCCTAATACACAGACATTAGGGACACGCACCTCTCACCCCCTCCTAATACACAGGCATCAGGGACACGCACCTCTCCCCCCCCCCCCTCCTAATACACAGACATCAGGGACACGCACCTCCCCCCCCCTCCTAATACACAGGGATCAGGGACACGCACCTCCCCCCCCCCCCCTCCTAATACGCAGCCTGTGACTTCACACGTTTAATTTGGCGATGTCTGGGAGAGCGGCTTCAGGTTCAGCGATCAATGGCAGGAAACTTTCGGCTTTAGAATAGGGGCAGTTCAGAGACTTCCCCCCCCTTCTCCTCCTCTCCCCCTTCTCCTCTTCTCCCCCATCCTCCTCCTCCTCTTGCTTCCCCTCCCCTCACTCTCCTCCCCATCTCCTCTCTCCGCTCCCCCCCATATCCTCTCAGCTCCCCCATCTCCTCTCTCCGCTCCCCCCCATCTCCTCTCTCCCCCATCTCCTCTCTCCGCTCCCCCCATATCCTCTCAGCTCCCCATCGCCTCTCCCCCCATCTCCTCTCTCCGCTCCCCCCCATCTCCTCTCTCCGCTCCCCCCCCATCTCCTCTCTCCACTCCCCCCCCCATATCCTCTCAGCTCCCCCATCGCCTCTCTCCCCCCATCTCCTCTCTCCGCTCCCCCCCATCTCCTCTCTCCGCTCCCCCCCATCTCCTCTCTCCGCTCCCCCCCCATCTCCTCTCTTCTTCCACTCCCCCCCCATATCCTCTCAGCTCCCCCATCGCCTCTCTCCCCCCATCTCCTCTCTCCGCTCCCCCCCCATCTCCTCTCTCCGCTCCCCCCCATCTCCTCTCTCCACTCCCCCCCCATATCCTCTCAGCTCCCCCATCGCCTCTCTCCCCCCATCTCCTCTCTCCGCTCCCCCCATCTCCTCTCTCCGCTCCCCCCATCTCCTCTCACCGCTCCCCCATCGCCTCTCTCCCCCCATCTCCTCTCTCCGCTCCCCCCCATCTCCTCTCTCCGCTCCCCCCCATATCCTCAGCTCCCCCATCGCCCCTCTCCCCCCCATATCCTCTCAGCTCCCCCATCGCCTCTCTCCCCCCATCCCTCCAAACTTCCTCACCCCCCGTCACTCCCCCCCCCCCCCCTCACTCAGTGCTGCTATAATTACCCAGCCAGGGGGACTGAGCATGAATTTCCAATATCGGGGACACACGGACAGAAAAGGCAGAGTCACCGGAAAAATCGCACACGCACAAACACTGCCTCCCACGCACACGCCTGCACCTGTGTCTTCCTCAGTGCTCCCCCCCCCCCCCTGAAAAGTAGAGCGCGGACGCGCAGGGCACTCAATGGGTTACGTTTCCGTATCTTCATTTTAAAGCATTCGAGTACAGCGTGTGTGCCCTGTACATGGTCACCTGGCAGTTATTATAAGGGAGACTGGCACTGCCCTGCGTGTGGGAGGCTGGCGCTGCCCTGTGTGTGGGAGGCTGGCGCTGCCCTGCGTGTGGGAGGCTGGCACTGCCCTGCGTGTGGGAGGCTGGCGCTGCCCTGCGT
Organism: Ascaphus truei; assembly: GCF_040206685.1. Taxonomy (NCBI): domain Eukaryota; kingdom Metazoa; phylum Chordata; class Amphibia; order Anura; family Ascaphidae; genus Ascaphus; species Ascaphus truei. Next base: position 97,668 of record NW_027454147.1, on the reverse strand, counting down.
GTGGGAGGCTGGCACTGCCCTGCGTGTGGGAGGCTGGCGCTGCCCTGCGTGTGGGAGACTGGCACTGCCCTGCGTGTGGGAGACTGGCACTGCCCTGCGTGTGGGAGGCTGGCACTGCCCTGCGTGTGGGAGGCTGGCGCTGCCCTGCGTGTGGGAGGCTGGCACTGCCCTGCGTGTGGGAGGCTGGCGCTGCCCTGCGTGTGGGAGGCTGGCACTGCCCTGCGTGTGGGAGGCTGGCACTGCCCTGCGTGTGAGAGGCTGGCGCTGCCCTGCGTGTGAGAGGCTGGCACTGCCCTGCGTGTGGGAGGCTGGCACTGCCCTGCGTGTGGGAGACTGGCACTGCCCTGCGTGTGGGAGGCTGGCACTGCCCTGCGTGTGGGAGACTGGCACTGCCCTGCGTGTGGGAGGCTGGCACTGCCCTGCGTGTGGGAGGCTGGCACTGCCCTGCGTGTGGGAGACTGGCACTGCCCTGCGTGTGGGAGGCTGGCACTGCCCTGCGTGTGGGAGACTGGCACTGCCCTGCGTGTGGGAGACTGGCACTGCCCCTGCCCTCTGTGCACAGGTAGCTGGCAGCGTGCAGCATATGCAGAGCACCCGGCACCTGTGTGGTTACACGCTCTGCACTCTGCTAACCTAATGCAGCGAGCTGGGGTGAGCTCTCACCCTCTCCCCTCCCCCCCTCACTCGCCCTCTCCCCTCCCCCCCTCACCCACCCTCTCCCTGTTACTATCCGTGTTTGATCAAGAGAAAGAACAATCTGATAAAGCCAACCCCCCCTCCCCCTCTCCTCTCCCGGGTCGATAAACACCTCTCAACTTCATTAGCAAGCAGAGCCCCCCCAAACCGAGCAACACTCCCATCTAGTGGCCATACAGGGGACTGCACCTCCATGTCTTAAGTTAGGGGGTATGCAACATTCCCTGAGCAGCACCCCCCTGCCTGGCAGCCCCAGTGCTCGCGCCCCCCCCCCCCCCACCCCTCTCCTAGAACTCTGCATCAAATGACGCCGCGGGTCATGTGAAGTCACGTGTTACCCCCATCCAGACCCTATAACTCCCAATAACGTGACGGTAAGTATGTCTTAGTGTTACCCCCATCCAGACCCTATAACTCCCAATAACGTGACGGTAAGTATGTCTTAGTGTTACTCCCATCCAGGCCCTATAACTCCCAATAACGTGACGGTAATTATGTCTCAGTGTTACTCCCATCCAGTCCCTATAACTCCCAATAACGTGACGGTAAGTATGTCTTAGTGTTACTCCCATCCAGTCCCTATAACTCCCAATAACGTGACGGTAAGTATGTCTTAGTGTTACTCCCATCCAGACCCTATAACTCCCAATAACGTGACGGTAAGTATGTCTTAGTGTTACTCCCATCCAGGCCCTATAACTCCCAATAACGTGACGGTAATTATGTCTTAGTCTTACTCCCATCCAGTCCCTATAACTCCCAATAACGTGACGGTAAGTATGTCTTAGTGTTACTCCCATCCAGGCCCTATAACTCCCAATAACGTGACGGTAAGTATGTCTTAGTGTTACTCCCATCCAGGCCCTATAACTCCCAATAACGTGACGGTAAGTATGTCTTAGTGTTACTCCCATCCAGGCCCTATAACTCCCAATAACGTGACGGTAAGTATGTCTTAGTGTTACTCCCATCCAGGCCCTATAACTCCCAATAACGTGACGGTAAGTATGTCTCAGTGTTACCCCCATCCAGGCCCTATAACTCCCAATAACGTGACGGTAAGTATGTCTTAGTGTTACTCCCATCCAGTCCCTATAACTCCCAATAACGTGACGGTAAGTATGTCTTAGTGTTACTCCCATCCAGGCCCTATAACTCCCAATAACGTGACGGTAAGTATGTCTTAGTGTTACTCCCATCCAGGCCCTATAACTCCCAATAACGTGACGGTAAGTATGTCTTAGTGTTACTCCCATCCAGTCCCTATAACTCTCAATAACGTGACGGTAAGTATGTCTTAGTGTTACTCCCATCCAGACCCTATAACTCCCAATAACGTGACGGTAAGTATGTCTTAGTGTTACTCCCATCCAGGCCCTATAACTCCCAATAACGTGACGGTAAGTATGTCTTAGTGTTACTCCCATCCAGACCCTATAACTCCCAATAACGTGACGGTAAGTATGTCTTAGTGTTACTCCCATCCAGACCCTATAACTCCCAATAACGTGACAGTAAGTATGTCTTAGTGTTACTCCCATCCAGTCTCTATAACTCCCAATAATGTGACGGTAAGTATGTCTTAGTGTTACTCCCATCCAGGCCCTATAACTCCCAATAACGTGACGGTAAGTATGTCTTAGTGTTACTCCCATCCAGGCCCTATAACTCCCAATAACGTGACGGTAAGTATGTCTTAGTGTTACCCCCATCCAGACCCTATAAGTCCCAATAACGTGACGGTAAGTATGTCTTAGTGTTACTCCCATCCAGGGCCCTATAACTCCCAATAACGTGACGGTATGTATGTCTTAGTGTTACTCCCATCCAGGCCCAATAACTCCCAATAACGTGACGGTAAGTATGTCTTAGTGTTACTCCCATCCAGGCCCTATAACTCCCAATAACGTGACGGTAAGTATGTCTTAGTGTTACTCCCATCCAGTCCCTATAACTCCCAATAACGTGACGGTAAGTGTGTCTTAGTGTTACCCCCACCCAGACCCTATAACTCCCAATAACGTGACGGTAAGTATGTCTTAGTGTTACTCCCATCCAGGCCCTATAACTCCCAATAACGTGACGGTAAGTATGTCTTAGTGTTACTCCCATCCAGGCCCAATAACTCCCAATAACGTGACGGTAAGTATGTCTTAGTGTTACTCCCATCCAGGCCCTATAACTCCCAATAACGTGACGGTAAGTGTGTCTTAGTGTTACCCCCACCCAGGCCCTATAACTCCCAATAACGTGACGGTAAGTGTGTCTTAGTGTTACTCCCATCCAGGCCCTATAACTCCCAATAACGTGACGGTAAGTGTGTCTTAGTGTTATTCCCATCCAGTCCCTATAACTCCCAATAATGTGACGGTAAGTGTGTCTTAGTGTTACCCCCACCCAGACCCTATAACTCCCAATAACGTGACGGTAAGTGTGTCTTAGTGTTACCCCCACCCAGACCCTATAACTCCCAATAACGTGACGGTAAGTGTGTCTTAGTGTTACCCCCACCCAGTCCCTATAACTCCCAATAACGTGACGGTAAGTATGTCTTAGTGTTACTCCCATCCAGTCCCTATAACTCCCAATAACGTGACGGTAAGTATGTCTTAGTGTTACTCCCATCCAGTCCCTATAACTCCCAATAACGTGACGGTAAGTGTGTCTTAGTGTTACTCCCATCCAGTCCCTATAACTCCCAATAACGTGACGGTAAGTACTGCTGCGGCACAGTTTATTCGAGCATTTGCCCGTTCTGTGCCGCAGCAGTAGCCTGGCGCGCGCCCGAGAGTGACGGGCGCGCGCCGAAGCAGCGGAAGAGCGCCCTCCGATCGGGGCGCTCTCCCTACCGCTGCCGGGTCCGCCGGGTCCCCCGGAACCCCCTGCCGCTGTCCCGCGATCGCGGGACACCAGGGCTCCCTCGGGGAGCCCCTGGACGCGCGTGCAGGGGGCGCACGCTCCCGAAGACGCGTGACCGCGCGTCTATGACGCGCGGCACGCCGAGGGGCGGCCACTAGCAAGCCGGGAAATCTCCCGGCTTGCGGATCTGGCCGCAGTGTAATAAACTGTGTCGCCAGTGTATGTCTTAGTGTTACTCCCATCCAGTCCCTATAACTCCCAATAACGTGACGGTAAGTATGTCTTAGTGTTACTCCCATCCAGTCCCTATAACTCCCAATAACGTGACGGTAAGTATGTCTTAGTGTTACTCCCATCCAGTCCCTATAACTCCCAATAACGTGACGGTAAGTATGTCTTAGTGTTACTCCCATCCAGGCCCTATACCTCCCAATAACGTGACGGTAAGTATGTCTTAGTGTTACTCCCATCCAGACCCTATAACTCCCAATAACGTGACGGTAAGTATGTCTTAGTGTTACTCGCATCCAGGCCCTATAACTCCCAATAACGTGACGGTAAGTATGTCTTAGTGTTACTCCCATCCAGTCCCTATAACTCCCAATAACGTGACGGTAAGTGTGTCTTAGTGTTACTCCCATCCAGCCCCTATAACTCCCAATAACGTGACGGTAAGTGTGTCTTAGTGTTACCCCCACCCAGTCCCTATAACTCCCAATAACGTGACGGTAAGTGTGTCTTAGTGTTACCCCCACCCAGACCCTATAACTCCCAATAACGTGACGGTAAGTGTGTCTTAGTGTTACCCCCACCCAGACCCTATAACTCCCAATAACGTGACGGTAAGTGTGTCTTAGTGTTACTCCCATCCAGTCCCTATAACTCCCAATAACGTGATGGTAAGTATGTCTTAGTGTTACTCCCATCCAGTCCCTATAACTCCCAATAACGTGACGGTAAGTGTGTCTTAGTGTTACTCCCATCCAGCCCCTATAACTCCCAATAACGTGACGGTAAGTGTGTCTTAGTGTTACCCCCACCCAGTCCCTATAACTCCCAATAACGTGACGGTAAGTGTGTCTTAGTGTTACCCCCACCCAGACCCTATAACTCCCAATAACGTGACGGTAAGTGTGTCTTAGTGTTACCCCCACCCAGACCCTATAACTCCCAATAACGTGACGGTAAGTGTGTCTTAGTGTTACTCCCATCCAGTCCCTATAACTCCCAATAACGTGACGGTAAGTATGTCTTACTGTTACTCCCATCCAGGCCCTATAACTCCCAATAACGTGACGGTAAGTGTGTCTTAGTGTTACTCCCATCCAGACCCTATAACTCCCAATAACGTGACGGTAAGTATGTCTTAGTGTTACTCCCATCCAGACCCTATAACTCCCAATAACGTGACGGTAAGTGTGTCTTAGTGTTACCCCCACCCAGTCCCTATAACTCCCAATAACGTGACGGTAAGTATGTCTTAGTGTTACCCCCACCCAGACCCTATAACTCCCAATAACGTGACGGTAAGTGTGTCTTAGTGTTACCCCCACCCAGTCCCTATAACTCCCAATAACGTGACGGTAAGTATGTCTTAGTGTTACCCCCACCCAGACCCTATAACTCCCAATAACGTGACGGTAAGTATGTCTTAGTGTTACTCCCATCCAGACCCTATAACTCCCAATAACGTGACGGTAAGTGTGTCTTAGTGTTACTCCCATCCAGGCCCTATAACTCCCAATAACGTGACGGTAAGTATGTCTTAGTGTTACTCCCATCCAGACCCTATAACTCCCAATAACGTGACGGTAAGTATGTCTTAGTGTTACTCCCATCCAGGCCCTATAACTCCCAATAACGTGACGGTAAGTATGTCTTAGTGTTACTCCCACCCAGACCCTATAACTCCCAATAACGTGACGGTAAGTGTGTCTTAGTGTTACCCCCACCCAGACCCTATAACTCCCAATAACGTGACGGTAAGTGTGTCTTAGTGTTACTCCCATCCAGGCCCTATAACTCCCAATAACGTGAGGGTAAGTGTGTCTTAGTGTTACTCCCATCCAGACCCTATAACTCCCAATAACGTGACGGTAAGTGTGTCTTAGTGTTACTCCCATCCAGTCCCTATAACTCCCAATAACGTGACGGTAAGTATGTCTTAGTGTTACTCCCATCCATGCCCTATAACTCCCAATAACGTGACGGTAAGTGTGTCTTAGTGTTACTCCCATCCAGTCCCTATAACTCCCAATAACGTGACGGTAAGTATGTCTTAGTGTTACTCCCATCCAGACCCTATAACTCCCAATAACGTGACGGTAAGTATGTCTTAGTGTTACTCCCATCCAGACCCTATAACTCCCAATAACGTGACGGTAAGTGTGTCTTAGTGTTACCCCCACCCAGACCCTATAACTCCCAATAACGTGACGGTAAGTGTGTCTTAGTGTTACCCCCACCCAGTCCCTATAACTCCCAATAACGTGACGGTAAGTGTGTCTTAGTGTTACCCCCACCCAGACCCTATAACTCCCAATAACGTGACGGTAAGTGTGTCTTAGTGTTACCCCCACCCAGACCCTATAACTCCCAATAACGTGACGGTAAGTGTGTCTTAGTGTTACCCCCACCCAGACCCTATAACTCCCAATAACGTGACGGTAAGTGTGTCTTAGTGTTACCCCCACCCAGACCCTATAACTCCCAATAACGTGACGGTAAGTGTGTCTTAGTGTTACCCCCACCCAGTCCCTATAACTCCCAATAACGTGACGGTAAGTATGTCTTAGTGTTACCCCCATCCAGACCCTATAACTCCCAATAACGTGACGGTAAGTGTGTCTTAGTGTTACCCCCACCCAGACCCTATAACTCCCAATAACGTGACGGTAAGTGTGTCTTAGTGTTACCCCCACCCAGACCCTATAACTCCCAATAACGTGACGGTAAGTGTGTCTTAGTGTTACCCCCACCCAGACCCTATAACTCCCAATAACGTGACGGTAAGTGTGTCTTAGTGTTACCCCCACCCAGTCCCTATAACTCCCAATAACGTGACGGTAAGTATGTCTTAGTGTTACCCCCATCCAGACCCTATAACTCCCAATAACGTGACGGTAAGTGTGTCTTAGTGTTACCCCCACCCAGACCCTATAACTCCCAATAACGTGACGGTAAGTGTGTCTTAGTGTTACTCCCACCCAGACCCTATAACTCCCAATAACGTGACGGTAAGTATGTCTTCGTGTTACTCCCATCCAGTCCCTATAACTCCCAATAACGTGACGGTAAGTGTGTCTTAGTGTTACCCCCACCCAGACCCTATAACTCCCAATAACGTGACGGTAAGTATGTCTTAGTGTTACTCCCATCCAGTCCCTATAACTCCCAATAACGTGACGGTAAGTATGTCTTAATGTTACTCCCATCCATGCCCTATAACTCCCAATAACGTGACGGTAAGTGTGTCTTAGTGTTACTCCCATCCAGTCCCTATAACTCCCAATAACGTGACGGTAAGTATGTCTTAGTGTTACTCCCATCCAGACCCTATAACTCCCAATAACGTGACGGTAAGTATGTCTTAGTGTTACTCCCATCCAGACCCTATAACTCCCAGTAACGTGACGGTAAGTATGTCTTAGTGTTACTCCCATTCAGGCCCTATAACTCCCAATAACGTGACGGTAAGTATGTCTTAGTGTTACTCCCATCCAGTCCCTATAACTCCCAATAACGTGACGGTAAGTGTGTCTTAGTGTTACTCCCATCCAGTCCCTATAACTCCCAATAACGTGACGGTAAGTATGTCTTCGTGTTACTCCCATCCAGTCCCTATAACTCCCAATAACGTGACGGTGAGTATGTCTTAGTGTTACTCCCATCCAGTCCCTATAACTCCCAATAACGTGAGGGTAAGTGTGTCTTAGTGTTACTCCCATCCAGGCCCTATAACTCCCAATAACGTGACGGTAAGTATGTCTTAGTGTTACTCCCATCCAGGCCCTATAACTCCCAATAACGTGACGGTAAGTATGTCTTAGTGTTACTCCCATCCAGGCCCTATAACTCCCAATAACGTGACGGTAAGTGTGTCTTAGTGTTACTCCCATCCAGGCCCTATAACTCCCAATAACGTGACGGTAAGTATGTCTTAGTGTTACTCCCATCCAGGCCCTATAACTCCCAATAACGTGACGGTAAGTATGTCTTAGTGTTACTCCCATCCAGTCCCTATAACTCCCAATAACGTGACGGTAAGTATGTCTTAGTGTTACTCCCATCCAGACCCTATAACTCCCAATAACGTGACGGTAAGTATGTCTTAGTGTTACCCCCATCCAGTCCCTATAACTCCCAGTAACGTGACTGTAAGTGTGTCTTAGTGTTACTCCCACCCAGTCCCTATAACTCCCAATAACGTGACGGTAAGTATGTCTTAGTGTTACTCCCATCCAGTCCCTATAACTCCCAGTAACGTGACTGTAAGTGTGTCTTAGTGTTACTCCCACCCAGTCCCTATAACTCCCAATAACGTGACGGTAAGTATGTCTTAGTGTTACCCCCACCCAGTCCCTATAACTCCCAATAACGTGACGGTAAGTATGTCTTAGTGTTACTCCCATCCAGACCCTATAACTCCCAATAACGTGACTGTAAGTGTGTCTTAGTGTTACTCCCATCCAGTCCCTATAACTCCCAATAACGTGACGGTAAGTATGTCTTAGTGTTACTCCCATCCAGGCCCTATAACTCCCAATAACGTGACGGTAAGTATGTCTTAGTGTTACTCCCATCCAGGCCCTATAACTCCCAATAACGTGACGGTAAGTATGTCTTAGTGTTACTCCCATCCAGACCCTATAACTCCCAATAACGTGACGGTAAGTATGTCTTAGTGTTACTCCCATCCAGTCCCTATAACTCCCAATAACGTGACGGTAAGTATGTCTTAGTGTTACTCCCATCCAGTCCCTATAACTCCCAATAACGTGACGGTAAGTATGTCTTAGTGTTACTCCCATCCAGTCCCTATAACTCCCAATAACGTGAGGGTAAGTATGTCTTAGTGTTACTCCCATCCAGACCCTATAACTCACAATAACGTGACGGTAAGTATGTCTTAGTGTTACTCCCATCCAGACCCTATAACTCCCAATAACGTGACGGTAAGTGTGTCTTAGTGTTACTCCCATCCAGTCCCTATAACTCCCAATAACGTGACGGTAAGTATGTCTTAGTGTTACTCCCATCCAGACCCTATAACTCCCAATAACGTGACGGTAAGTATGTCTTAGTGTTACTCCCATCCAGGCCCTATAACTCCCAATAACGTGACGGTAAGTATGTCTTAGTGTTACTCCCATCCAGTCCCTATAACTCCCAATAACGTGACGGTAAGTGTGTCTTAGTGTTACTCCCATCCAGGCCCTATAACTCCCAATAACGTGACGGTAAGTATATCTTAGTGTTACTCCCATCCAGTCCCTATAACTCCCAATAACGTGACGGTAAGTATGTCTTAGTGTTACTCCCATCCAGGCCCTATAACTCCCAATAACGTGACGGTAAGTATATCTTAGTGTTACTCCCATCCAGTCCCTATAACTCCCAATAACGTGACGGTAAGTGTGTCTTAGTGTTACCCCCATCCAGACCCTATAACTCCCAATAACGTGACAGTAAGTGTGTCTTAGTGTTACCCCCATCCAGGCACTATAACTTCCAGTAACGTGATGGTAAGTATGTCTTAGTGTTACTCCCATCCAGACCCTATAACTCCCAATAACGTGACGGTAAGTGTGTCTAAGTGTTACTCCCATCCAGTCCCTATAACTCCCAATAACGTGACGGTAAGTGTGTCTTAGTGTTACTCCCATCCAGTCCCTATAACTCCCAATAACGTGACGGTAAGTGTGTCTTAGTGTTACTCCCATCCAGACCCTATAACTCCCAATAACGTGACGGTAAGTATGTCTTAGTGTTACTCCCATCCAGGCCCTATAACTCCCAATAACGTGACGGTAAGTATGTCTTAGTGTTACCCCCATCCAGTCCCTATAACTCCCAATAACGTGACGGTAAGTGTGTCTTAGTGTTACTCCCATCCAGACCCTATAACTCCCAATAACGTGACGGTAAGTATGTCTTAGTGTTACTCCCATCCAGACCCTATAACTCCCAATAACGTGACTGTAAGTGTGTCTTAGTGTTACTCCCATCCAGTCCCTATAACTCCCAATAACGTGACGGTAAGTATGTCTTAGTGTTACTCCCATCCAGGCCCTATAACTCCCAATAACGTGACGGTAAGTATGTCTTAGTGTTACTCCCATCCAGGCCCTATAACTCCCAATAACGTGACGGTAAGTATGTCTTAGTGTTACTCCCATCCAGACCCTATAACTCCCAATAACGTGACGGTAAGTATGTCTTAGTGTTACTCCCATCCAGTCCCTATAACTCCCAATAACGTGACGGTAAGTATGTCTTAGTGTTACTCCCATCCAGTCCCTATAACTCCCAATAACGTGACGGTAAGTATGTCTTAGTGTTACTCCCATCCAGTCCCTATAACTCCCAATAACGTGAGGGTAAGTATGTCTTAGTGTTACTCCCATCCAGACCCTATAACTCACAATAACGTGACGGTAAGTATGTCTTAGTGTTACTCCCATCCAGACCCTATAACTCCCAATAACGTGACGGTAAGTGTGTCTTAGTGTTACTCCCATCCAGTCCCTATAACTCCCAATAACGTGACGGTAAGTATGTCTTAGTGTTACTCCCATCCAGACCCTATAACTCCCAATAACGTGACGGTAAGTATGTCTTAGTGTTACTCCCATCCAGGCCCTATAACTCCCAATAACGTGACGGTAAGTATGTCTTAGTGTTACTCCCATCCAGTCCCTATAACTCCCAATAACGTGACGGTAAGTGTGTCTTAGTGTTACTCCCATCCAGGCCCTATAACTCCCAATAACGTGACGGTAAGTATATCTTAGTGTTACTCCCATCCAGTCCCTATAACTCCCAATAACGTGACGGTAAGTATGTCTTAGTGTTACTCCCATCCAGGCCCTATAACTCCCAATAACGTGACGGTAAGTATATCTTAGTGTTACTCCCATCCAGTCCCTATAACTCCCAATAACGTGACGGTAAGTGTGTCTTAGTGTTACCCCCATCCAGACCCTATAACTCCCAATAACGTGACAGTAAGTGTGTCTTAGTGTTACCCCCATCCAGGCACTATAACTTCCAGTAACGTGATGGTAAGTATGTCTTAGTGTTACTCCCATCCAGACCCTATAACTCCCAATAACGTGACGGTAAGTGTGTCTAAGTGTTACTCCCATCCAGTCCCTATAACTCCCAATAACGTGACGGTAAGTGTGTCTTAGTGTTACTCCCATCCAGTCCCTATAACTCCCAATAACGTGACGGTAAGTGTGTCTTAGTGTTACTCCCATCCAGACCCTATAACTCCCAATAACGTGACGGTAAGTATGTCTTAGTGTTACTCCCATCCAGGCCCTATAACTCCCAATAACGTGACGGTAAGTATGTCTTAGTGTTACCCCCATCCAGTCCCTATAACTCCCAATAACGTGACGGTAAGTGTGTCTTAGTGTTACTCCCATCCAGACCCTATAACTCCCAATAACGTGACGGTAAGTATGTCTTAGTGTTACTCCCATCCAGACCCTATAACTCCCAATAACGTGACGGTAAGTATGTCTTAGTGTTACTCCCATCCAGTCCCTATAACTCCCAATAACGTGACGGTAAGTATGTCTTAGTGTTACTCCCATCCAGGCCCTATAACTCCCAATAACGTGACGGTAAGTATGTCTTAGTGTTACCCCCATCCAGTCCCTATAACTCCCAATAACGTGACGGTAAGTATGTCTTAGTGTTACTCCCATCCAGTCCCTATAACTCCCAATAATGTGACAGTAAGTATGTCTTATTGTTACTCCCATCCAGTCCCTATAACTCCCAATAATGTGACAGTAAGTATGTCTTAGTGTTACTCCCATCCAGTCCCTATAACTCCCAATAACGTGACGGTAAGTGTGTCTTAGTGTTACTCCCATCCAGTCCCTATAACTCCCAATAACGTGACGGTAAGTATGTCTTAGTGTTACTCCCATCCAGGCCCTATAACTCCCAATAACGTGACGGTAAGTGTGTCTTAGTGTTACTCCCATCCAGGCCCTATAACTCCCAATAACGTGACGATAAGTATGTCTTAGTGTTACTCCCATCCAGTCCCTATAACTCCCAATAACGTGACGGTAAGTATGTCTTAGTGTTACTCCCATCCAGGCCCTATAACTCCCAATAACGTGACGGTAAGTATGTCTTAGTGTTACTCCAATCCAGACCCTATAACTCCCAATAACGTGACGGTAAGTATGTCTTAGTGTTACTCCCATCCAGGCCCTATAACTCCCAATAACGTGACGGTAAGTATGTCTTAGTGTTACTCCCATCCAGGCCCTATAACTCCCAATAACGTGACGGTAAGTATGTCTTAGTGTTACTCCCATCCAGGCCCTATAACTCCCAATAACGTGACGGTAAGTATGTCTTAGTGTTACTCCCATCCAGACCCTATAACTCCCAATAACGTGACGGTAAGTATGTCTTAGTGTTACTCCCATCCAGACCCTATAACTCCCAATAACGTGACGGTAAGTGTGTCTTAGTGTTACTCCCATCCAGGCCCTATAACTCCCAATAACGTGACGGTGAGTGTGTCTTAGTGTTACTCCCATCCAGACCCTATAACTCCCAATAACGTGACGGTAAGTATGTCTTAGTGTTACTCCCATCCAGTCCCTATAACTCCCAATAACGTGACGGTAAGTATGTCTTAGTGTTACTCCCATCCAGACCCTATAACTCCCAATAACGTGACGGTAAGTATGTCTTAGTGTTACTCCCATCCAGTCCCTATAACTCCCAATAACGTGACGGTAAGTATGTCTTAGTGTTACTCCCATCCAGTCCCTATAACTCCTAATAACGTGACGGTAAGTATGTCTTAGTGTTACCCCCAACCAGACCCTATAACTCCCAATAACGTGACGGTAAGTATGTCTTAGTGTTACTCCCATCCAGACCCTATAACTCCTAATAACGTGATAGTAAGTATGTCTTAGTGTTACTCCCATCCAGACCCTATAACTCCCAATAACGTGACGGTAAGTATGTCTTAGTGTTACTCCCATCCAGACCCTATAACTCCCAATAACGTGACGGTAAGTATGTCTTAGTGTTACTCCCATCCAGTCCCTATAACTCCCAATAACGTGACGGTAAGTATGTCTTAGTGTTACTCCCATCCAGACCCTATAACTCCCAATAACGTGACGGTAAGTATGTCTTAGTGTTACTCCCATCCAGACCCTATAACTCCCAATAACGTGACGGTAAGTGTGTCTTAGTGTTACTCCCATCCAGTCCCTATAACTCCCAATAACGTGACGGTAAGTATGTCTTAGTGTTACTCCCATCCAGTCCCTATAACTCCCAATAACGTGACGGTAAGTATGTCTTAGTGTTACCCCCATCCAGGCCCTATAACTTCCAGTAACGTGACGGTAAGTATGTCTTAGTGTTACTCCCATCCAGTCCCTATAACTCCCAATAACGTGACGGTAAGTATGTCTTAGTGTTACTCCCATCCAGTCCCTATAACTCCCAATAACGTGACGGTAAGTATGTCTTAGTGTTACTCCCATCCAGGCCCTATAACTCCCAATAACGTGACGGTAAGTATGTCTTAGTGTTACTCCCATCCAGACCCTATAACTCCCAATAACGTGACAGTAAGTATGTCTTAGTGTTACTCCCATCCAGTCCCTATAACTCCCAATAACGTGACGGTAAGTATGTCTTAGTGTTACTCCCACCCAGGCCTTATAACTCCCAATTACGTGACGGTAAGTATGTCTTAGTGTTACTCCCATCCAGACCCTATAACTCCCAATAACATGACGGTAAGTGTGTCTTAGTGTTACTCCCACCCAGAACCTATAACTCCCAATAACGTGACGGTAAGTATGTCTTAGTGTTACTCCCATCCAGGCCCTATAACTCCCAATAACGTGATGGTAAGTATGTCTTAGTGTTACTCCCACCCAGAACCTATAACTCCCAATAACGTGACGGTAAGTATGTCTTAGTGTTACTCCCATCCAGGCCCTATAACTCCCAATAACGTGATGGTAAGTATGTCTTAGTGTTACTCCCATCCAGACCCTATAACTCCCAATAACGTGACGGTAAGTATGTCTTAGTGTTACTCCCATCCAGTCCCTATAACTCCCAATAACGTGATGGTAAGTGTGTCTTAGTGTTACTCCCACCCAGGCCTAATAACTCCCAATAACGTGACGGTAAGTGTGTCTTAGTGTTACTCCCATCCAGACCCAATAACTCCCAATAACGTGACGGTAAGTATGTCTTAGTGTTACTCCCATCCAGGCCCTATAACTCCCAATAACGTGACGGTGAGTGTGTCTTAGTGTTACTTACATTCAGGCCCTATAACTCCCAATAACGTGACGGTAAGTATGTCTTAGTGTTACTCCCATCCAGTCCCTATAACTCCCAATAACGTGACGGTAAGTATGTCTTAGTGTTACTCCCATCCAGGCCCTATAACTCCCAATAACGTGACGGTAAGTATGTCTTAGTGTTACTCCCATCCAGGCCCTATAACTCCCAATAACGTGACGGTGAGTGTGTCTTAGTGTTACTTACATTCAGTCCCTATAACTCCCAATAACGTGATGGTAAGTATGTCTTAGTGTTACTCCCATCCAGTCCCTATAACTCCCAATAACGTGACGGTAAGTATGTCTTAGTGTTACTTACATTCAGTCCCTATAACTCCCAATAACGTGACGGTAAGTATGTCTTAGTGTTACTTACATTCAGTCCCTATAACTCCTAATAACGTGACGGTAAGTGTGTCTTAGTGTTACTCCCATCCAGGCCCTATAACTCCCAATAACGTGACGGTAAGTATGTCTTAGTGTTACTCCCATCCAGTCCCTATAACTCCCAATAACGTGATGGTAAGTATGTCTTAGTGTTACTCCCATCCAGGCCCTATAACTCCCAATAACGTGACGGTAAGTATGTCTTAGTGTTACTCCCATCCAGGCCCTATAACTCCCAATAACGTGACGGTAAGTATGTCTTAGTGTTACCCCCATCCAGGCCCTATAACTCCCAATAACGTGACGGTAAGTATGTCTTAGTGTTACTCCCATCCAGGCCCTATAACTCCCAATAACGTGACGGTAAGTATGTCTTAGTGTTACTCCCATCCAGGCCCTATAACTCCCAATAACGTGATGGTAAGTATGTCTTAGTGTTACTCCCATCCAGTCCCTATAACTCCCAATAACGTGACGGTAAGTGTGTCTTAGTGTTACTCCCATCCAGGCCCTATAACTCCCAATAACGTGACGGTAAGTATGTCTTAGTGTTACTCCCATCCAGGCCCTATAACTCCCAATAACGTGACGGTAAGTATGTCTTAGTGTTACTCCCATCCAGGCCCTATAACTCCCAATAACGTGACGGTAAGTATGTCTTAGTGTTACTCCCATCCAGTCCCTATAACTCCCAATAACGTGACGGTAAGTATGTCTTAGTGTTACCCCCATCCAGGCCCTATAACTTCCAGTAACGTGACGGTAAGTATGTCTTAGTGTTACTCCCATCCAGTCCCTATAACTCCCAATAACGTGACGGTAAGTATGTCTTAGTGTTACTCCCATCCACACCCTATAACTCCCAATAACATGACGGTAAGTGTGTCTTAGTGTTACTCCCATCCAGGCCCTATAACTCCCAATAACGTGACGGTAAGTGTGTCTTAGTATTACTCCCATCCAGTCCCTATAACTCCCAATAACATGACGGTAAGTATGTCTTAGTGTTACTCCCATCCAGTCCCTATAACTCCCAATAACGTGACGGTAAGTGTGTCTTAGTGTTACTCCCATCCAGTCCCTATAACTCCCAATAACGTGACGGTAAGTGTGTCTTAGTGTTACTCCCATCCAGTCCCTATAACTCCCAATAACGTGACGGTAAGTGTGTCTTAGTGTTACTCCCATCCAGTCCCTATAACTCCCAATAACGTGACGGTAAGTATGTCTTAGTGTTACTCCCATCCAGTCCCTATAACTCCCAATAACGTGACGGTAAGTGTGTCTTAGTGTTACTCCCATCCAGTCCCTATAACTCCCAATAACGTGACGGTAAGTATGTCTTAGTGTTACTCCCATCCAGACCCTATAACTCCCAATAACGTGACGGTAAGTATATCTTAGTGTTACTCCCATCCACACCCTATAACTCCCAATAACGTGACGGTAAGTATGTCTTAGTGTTACTCCCATCCAGTCCCTATAACTCCCAATAACGTGACGGTAAGTATGTCTTAGTGTTACTCCCATCCAGTCCCTATAACTCCCAATAACGTGACGGTAAGTATGTCTTAGTGTTACTCCCATCCAGGCCCTATAACTCCCAATAACGTGACGGTAAGTATGTCTTAGTGTTACTCCCATCCAGACCCTATAACTCCCAATAACGTGACAGTAAGTATGTCTTAGTGTTACTCCCATCCAGTCCCTATAACTCCCAATAACGTGACGGTAAGTATGTCTTAGTGTTACTCCCACCCAGGCCTTATAACTCCCAATAACGTGACGGTAAGTATGTCTTAGTGTTACTCCCATCCAGACCCTATAACTCCCAATAACGTGACGGTAAGTGTGTCTTAGTGTTACTCCCACCCAGAACCTATAACTCCCAATAACGTGACGGTAAGTATGTCTTAGTGTTACTCCCATCCAGGCCCTATAACTCCCAATAACGTGATGGTAAGTATGTCTTAGTGTTACTCCCACCCAGAACCTATAACTCCCAATAACGTGACGGTAAGTATGTCTTAGTGTTACTCCCATCCAGGCCCTATAACTCCCAATAACGTGATGGTAAGTATGTCTTAGTGTTACTCCCATCCAGACCCTATAACTCCCAATAACGTGACGGTAAGTATGTCTTAGTGTTACTCCCATCCAGTCCCTATAACTCCCAATAACGTGATGGTAAGTGTGTCTTAGTGTTACTCCCACCCAGGCCTTATAACTCCCAATAACGTGACGGTAAGTGTGTCTTAGTGTTACTCCCATCCAGACCCAATAACTCCCAATAACGTGACGGTAAGTATGTCTTAGTGTTACTCCCATCCAGGCCCTATAACTCCCAATAACGTGACGGTGAGTGTGTCTTAGTGTTACTTACATTCAGGCCCTATAACTCCCAATAACGTGACGGTAAGTATGTCTTAGTGTTACTCCCATCCAGTCCCTATAACTCCCAATAACGTGACGGTAAGTATGTCTTAGTGTTACTCCCATCCAGGCCCTATAACTCCCAATAACGTGACGGTAAGTATGTCTTAGTGTTACTCCCATCCAGGCCCTATAACTCCCAATAACGTGACGGTGAGTGTGTCTTAGTGTTACTTACATTCAGTCCCTATAACTCCCAATAACGTGATGGTAAGTATGTCTTAGTGTTACTCCCATCCAGTCCCTATAACTCCCAATAACGTGACGGTAAGTATGTCTTAGTGTTACTTACATTCAGTCCCTATAACTCCCAATAACGTGACGGTAAGTATGTCTTAGTGTTACTTACATTCAGTCCCTATAACTCCCAATAACGTGACGGTAAGTGTGTCTTAGTGTTACTCCCATCCAGGCCCTATAACTCCCAATAACGTGACGGTAAGTATGTCTTAGTGTTACTCCCATCCAGTCCCTATAACTCCCAATAACGTGATGGTAAGTATGTCTTAGTGTTACTCCCATCCAGGCCCTATAACTCCCAATAACGTGACGGTAAGTATGTCTTAGTGTTACTCCCATCCAGGCCCTATAACTCCCAATAACGTGACGGTAAGTATGTCTTAGTGTTACCCCCATCCAGGCCCTATAACTCCCAATAACGTGACGGTAAGTATGTCTTAGTGTTACTCCCATCCAGGCCCTATAACTCCCAATAACGTGACGGTAAGTATGTCTTAGTGTTACTCCCATCCAGGCCCTATAACTCCCAATAACGTGATGGTAAGTATGTCTTAGTGTTACTCCCATCCAGTCCCTATAACTCCCAATAACGTGACGGTAAGTGTGTCTTAGTGTTACTCCCATCCAGGCCCTATAACTCCCAATAACGTGACGGTAAGTATGTCTTAGTGTTACTCCCATCCAGGCCCTATAACTCCCAATAACGTGACGGTAAGTATGTCTTAGTGTTACTCCCATCCAGGCCCTATAACTCCCAATAACGTGACGGTAAGTATGTCTTAGTGTTACTCCCATCCAGTCCCTATAACTCCCAATAACGTGACGGTAAGTATGTCTTAGTGTTACCCCCATCCAGGCCCTATAACTTCCAGTAACGTGACGGTAAGTATGTCTTAGTGTTACTCCCATCCAGTCCCTATAACTCCCAATAACGTGACGGTAAGTATGTCTTAGTGTTACTCCCATCCACACCCTATAACTCCCAATAACATGACGGTAAGTGTGTCTTAGTGTTACTCCCATCCAGGCCCTATAACTCCCAATAACGTGACGGTAAGTGTGTCTTAGTATTACTCCCATCCAGTCCCTATAACTCCCAATAACATGACGGTAAGTATGTCTTAGTGTTACTCCCATCCAGTCCCTATAACTCCCAATAACGTGACGGTAAGTGTGTCTTAGTGTTACTCCCATCCAGTCCCTATAACTCCCAATAACGTGACGGTAAGTGTGTCTTAGTGTTACTCCCATCCAGTCCCTATAACTCCCAATAACGTGACGGTAAGTGTGTCTTAGTGTTACTCCCATCCAGTCCCTATAACTCCCAATAACGTGACGGTAAGTATGTCTTAGTGTTACTCCCATCCAGTCCCTATAACTCCCAATAACGTGACGGTAAGTGTGTCTTAGTGTTACTCCCATCCAGTCCCTATAACTCCCAATAACGTGACGGTAAGTATGTCTTAGTGTTACTCCCATCCAGACCCTATAACTCCCAATAACGTGACGGTAAAGTATATCTTAGTGTTACTCCCATCCACATCCTATAACTCCCAATAACGTGACGGTAAGTATGTCTTAGTGTTACTCCCATCCAGTCCCTATAACTCCCAATAACGTGACGGTAAGTATGTCTTAGTGTTACTCCCATCCAGTCCCTATAACTCCCAATAACGTGACGGTAAGTATGTCTTAGTGTTACTCCCATCCAGGCCCTATAACTCCCAATAACGTGACGGTAAGTATGTCTTAGTGTTACTCCCATCCAGACCCTATAACTCCCAATAACGTGACAGTAAGTATGTCTTAGTGTTACTCCCATCCAGTCCCTATAACTCCCAATAACGTGACGGTAAGTATGTCTTAGTGTTACTCCCACCCAGGCCTTATAACTCCCAATAACGTGACGGTAAGTATGTCTTAGTGTTACTCCCATCCAGACCTATAACTCCCAATAACGTGACGGTAAGTGTGTCTTAGTGTTACTCCCACCCAGAACCTATAACTCCCAATAACGTGACGGTAAGTATGTCTTAGTGTTACTCCCATCCAGGCCCTATAACTCCCAATAACGTGATGGTAAGTATGTCTTAGTGTTACTCCCACCCAGAACCTATAACTCCCAATAACGTGACGGTAAGTATGTCTTAGTGTTACTCCCATCCAGGCCCTATAACTCCCAATAACGTGATGGTAAGTATGTCTTAGTGTTACTCCCATCCAGACCCTATAACTCCCAATAACGTGACGGTAAGTATGTCTTAGTGTTACTCCCATCCAGTCCCTATAACTCCCAATAACGTGATGGTAAGTGTGTCTTAGTGTTACTCCCACCCAGGCCTTATAACTCCCAATAACGTGACGGTAAGTGTGTCTTAGTGTTACTCCCATCCAGACCCAATAACTCCCAATAACGTGACGGTAAGTATGTCTTAGTGTTACTCCCATCCAGGCCCTATAACTCCCAATAACGTGACGGTGAGTGTGTCTTAGTGTTACTTACATTCAGGCCCTATAACTCCCAATAACGTGACGGTAAGTATGTCTTAGTGTTACTCCCATCCAGTCCCTATAACTCCCAATAACGTGACGGTAAGTATGTCTTAGTGTTACTCCCATCCAGGCCCTATAACTCCCAATAACGTGACGGTAAGTATGTCTTAGTGTTACTCCCATCCAGGCCCTATAACTCCCAATAACGTGACGGTGAGTGTGTCTTAGTGTTACTTACATTCAGTCCCTATAACTCCCAATAACGTGATGGTAAGTATGTCTTAGTGTTACTCCCATCCAGTCCCTATAACTCCCAATAACGTGACGGTAAGTATGTCTTAGTGTTACTTACATTCAGTCCCTATAACTCCCAATAACGTGACGGTAAGTATGTCTTAGTGTTACTTACATTCAGTCCCTATAACCCCCAATAACGTGACGGTAAGTATGTCTTAGTGTTACTCCCATCCAGTCCCTATAACTCCCAATAACGTGATGGTAAGTATGTCTTAGTGTTACTCCCATCCAGGCCCTATAACTCCCAATAACGTGACGGTAAGTATGTCTTAGTGTTACTCCCATCCAGGCCCTATAACTCCCAATAACGTGACGGTAAGTATGTCTTAGTGTTACCCCCATCCAGGCCCTATAACTCCCAATAACGTGACGGTAAGTATGTCTTAGTGTTACTCCCATCCAGGCCCTATAACTCCCAATAACGTGACGGTAAGTATGTCTTAGTGTTACTCCCATCCAGGCCCTATAACTCCCAATAACGTGATGGTAAGTATGTCTTAGTGTTACTCCCATCCAGTCCCTATAACTCCCAATAACGTGACGGTAAGTGTGTCTTAGTGTTACTCCCATCCAGGCCCTATAACTCCCAATAACGTGACGGTAAGTATGTCTTAGTGTTACTCCCATCCAGGCCCTATAACTCCCAATAACGTGACGGTAAGTATGTCTTAGTGTTACTCCCATCCAGGCCCTATAACTCCCAATAACGTGACGGTAAGTATGTCTTAGTGTTACTCCCATCCAGTCCCTATAACTCCCAATAACGTGACGGTAAGTATGTCTTAGTGTTACCCCCATCCAGGCCCTATAACTTCCAGTAACGTGACGGTAAGTATGTCTTAGTGTTACTCCCATCCAGTCCCTATAACTCCCAATAACGTGACGGTAAGTATGTCTTAGTGTTACTCCCATCCAGACCCTATAACTCCCAATAACGTGACGGTAAGTGTGTCTTAGTGTTACTCCCATCCAGGCCCTATAACTCCCAATAACGTGACGGTAAGTGTGTCTTAGTATTACTCCCATCCAGTCCCTATAACTCCCAATAACGTGACGGTAAGTATGTCTTAGTGTTACTCCCATCCAGTCCCTATAACTCCCAATAACGTGACGGTAAGTGTGTCTTAGTGTTACTCCCATCCAGTCCCTATAACTCCCAATAACGTGACGGTAAGTGTGTCTTAGTGTTACTCCCATCCAGTCCCTATAACTCCCAATAACGTGACGGTAAGTGTGTCTTAGTGTTACTCCCATCCAGTCCCTATAACTCCCAATAACGTGACGGTAAGTGTGTCTTAGTGTTACTCCCATCCAGTCCCTATAACTCCCAATAACGTGACGGTAAGTGTGTCTTAGTGTTACTCCCATCCAGTCCCTATAACTCCCAATAACGTGACGGTAAGTATGTCTTAGTGTTACTCCCATCCAGACCCTATAACTCCCAATAACGTGACGGTAAGTGTGTCTTAGTGTTACTCCCATCCACACCCTATAACTCCCAATAACGTGACGGTAAGTGTGTCTTAGTGTTACTCCCATCCAGTCCCTATAACTCCCAATAACGTGACGGTAAGTGTGTCTTAGTGTTACTCCCATCCAGTCCCTATAACTCCCAATAACGTGACGGTAAGTGTGTCTTAGTGTTACTCCCATCCAGTCCCTATAACTCCCAATAACGTGACGGTAAGTGTGTCTTAGTGTTACTCCCATCCAGACCCTATAACTCCCAATAACGTGACGGTAAGTATGTCTTAGTGTTACTCCCATCCAGTCCCTATAACTCCCAATAACGTGACGGTAATTGTGTCTTAGTGTTACTCCCATCCAGTCCCTATAACTCCCAATAACGTGACGGTAAGTATGTCTTAGTGTACTCCCATCCAGTCCCTATAACTCCCAATAACGTGACGGTAAGTATGTCTTAGTGTTACTCCCATCCAGGCCCTATAACTCCCAATAACGTGACGGTAAGTATGTCTTAGTGTTACTCCCATCCAGACCCTATAACTCCCAATAACGTGACGGTAAGTATGTCTTCGTGTTACTCCCATCCAGTCCCTATAACTCCCAATAACGTGACGGTAAGTATGTCTTAGTGTTACTCCCATCCAGACCCTATAACTCCCAATAACGTGACGGTAAGTATGTCTTAATGTTACTCCCATCCAGACCCTATAACTCCCAATAACGTGACGGTAAGTGTGTCTTAGTGTTACTCCCACCCAGACCCTATAACTCCCAATAACGTGACGGTAAGTATGTCTTAGTGTTACTCCCATCCAGTCCCTATAACTCCCAATAACGTGACGGTAAGTATGTCTTAGTGTTACTCCCATCCAGACCCTATAACTCCCAATAACGTGATGGTAAGTATGTCTTAGTGTTACTCCCATCCAGACCCTATAACTCCCAATAACGTGACGGTAAGTATGTCTTAGTGTTACTCCCATCCAGTCCCTATAACTCCCAATAACGTGACGGTAAGTATGTCTTAGTGTTACTCCCATCCAGGCCCTATAACTCCCAATAACGTGACGGTAAGTGTGTCTTAGTGTTACTCCCATCCAGGCCCTATAACTCCCAATAACGTGACGGTAAGTGTGTCTTAGTGTTACTCCCATCCAGACCCTATAACGCCCAATAACGTGACGGTAAGTATGTCTCAGTGTTACTCCCATCCAGTCCCTATAACTCCCAATAACGTGACGGTAAGTGTGTCTTAGTGTTACTCCCATCCAGTCCCTATAACTCCCAATAACGTGACGGTAAGTATGTCTTAGTGTTACTCCCATCCAGTCCCTATAACTCCCAATAACGTGACGGTAAGTATGTCTTAGTGTTACTCCCATCCAGTCCCTATAACTCCCAATAACGTGACGGTAAGTATGTGTTAGTGTTACTCCCATCCAGACCCTATAACTCCCTATAACGTGACGGTAAGTATGTCTTAGTG
The DNA here is from genome assembly GCF_040206685.1 of Ascaphus truei. Classification (NCBI taxonomy): domain Eukaryota; kingdom Metazoa; phylum Chordata; class Amphibia; order Anura; family Ascaphidae; genus Ascaphus; species Ascaphus truei. Next base: position 74,730 of record NW_027454147.1, on the reverse strand, counting down.
TTACTCCCATCCAGACCCTATAACTCCCAATAACGTGACGGTAAGTGTGTCTTAGTGTTACTCCCATCCAGTCCCTATAACTCCCAATAACGTGACGGTAAGTATGTCTTAGTGTTACTCCCATCCAGACCCTATAACTCCCAATAACGTGATGGTAAGTATGTCTTAGTGTTACTCCCATCCAGACCCTATAACTCCCAATAACGTGACGGTAAGTATGTCTTAGTGTTACTCCCATCCAGTCCCTATAACTCCCAATAACGTGACGGTAAGTATGTCTTAGTGTTACTCCCATCCAGGCCCTATAACTCCCAATAACGTGACAGTAAGTGTGTCTTAGTGTTACTCCCATCCAGGCCCTATAACTCCCAATAACGTGACGGTAAGTGTGTCTTAGTGTTACTCCCATCCAGACCCTATAACGCCCAATAACGTGACGGTAAGTATGTCTCAGTGTTACTCCCATCCAGTCCCTATAACTCCCAATAACGTGACGGTAAGTGTGTCTTAGTGTTACTCCCATCCAGTCCCTATAACTCCCAATAACGTGACGGTAAGTATGTCTTAGTGTTACTCCCACCCAGACCCTATAACTCCCAATAACGTGACGGTAAGTATGTCTCAGTGTTACTCCCATCCAGACCCTATAACTGCCAATAACGTGACGGTAAGTATGTCTTAGTGTTACTCCCATCCAGTCCCTATAACGTGACGGTAAGTATGTCTTAGTGTTACTCCCATCCAGGCCCTATAACTCCCAATAACGTGACGGTAAGTATGTCTTAGTGTTACTCCCACCCAGACCCTATAACTCCCAATAACGTGACGGTAAGTATGTCTCAGTGTTACTCCCATCCAGACCCTATAACTGCCAATAACGTGACGGTAAGTATGTCTTAGTGTTACTCCCACCCAGTCCCTATAACTCCCAATAACGTGACGGTAAGTGTGTCTTAGTGTTACTCCCATCCAGGCCCTATAACTCCCAATAACGTGACGGTAAGTGTGTCTTAGTGTTACTCCCATCCAGGCCCTATAACTCCCTATAACGTGACGGTAAGTATGTCTTAGTGTTACTCCCATCCAGACCCTATAACTCCCAATAACGTGACGGTGTGTCTTAGTGTTACTCCCATCCAGGCCCTATAACTCCCAATAACGTGACGGTAAGTGTGTCTTAGTGTTACTCCCATCCAGCCCCTATAACTCCCAATAACGTGACGGTAAGTGTGTCTTAGTGTTACTCCCATCCAGTCCCTATAACTTCCAATAACGTGACGGTAAGTGTGTCTTAGTGTTACTCCCATCCAGACCCTATAACTCCCAATAACGTGACGGTAAGTATGTCTCAGTGTTACTCCCATCCAGGCCCTATAACTCCCAATAACGTGACGGTAAGTGTGTCTTAGTGTTACTCCCATCCAGCCCCTATAACTCCCAATAACGTGACGGTAAGTGTGTCTTAGTGTTACTCCCATCCAGTCCCTATAACTTCCAATAACGTGACGGTAAGTATGTCTTAGTGTTACTCCCATCCAGACCCTATAACTCCCAATAACGTGACGGTAAGTATGTCTTAGTGTTACCCCCATCCAGGCCCTATAACTCCCAATAACGTGACGGTAAGTATGTCTTAGTGTTACCCCCATCCAGGCCCTATAACTCCCAATAACGTGACGGTAAGTATGTCTTAGTGTAACTCCCATCCAGACCCTATAACTCCCAATAACGTGACGGTAAGTATGTCTCAGTGTTACTCCCATCCAGACCCTATAACTCCCAATAACGTGACGGTAAGTATGTCTTAGTGTTACTCCCACCCAGTCCCTATAACTCCCAATAACGTGACAGTAAGTATGTCTTAGTGTTACCCCCACCAGGAAGTAGTTGAGATAGAAAGATTAGCTACTACAATCTATCACTAAAAGGGTAATGAAGACTTGGAATACTTGTAAGAAATCCATGGTTCAAAGTGGTACCAATTCTCTTGACCTCGAAGACTCCCAGCATCTCCCCATCTACCTCCCCAAACGTAACCCCCACAGAACACCAGGAAGCCAAGATTGGAGGTAACATTGGGCAGCGGCTTCACTGACAAACAACAATGTGTGTAAAACAAATGGACACAGAAGCTGCCTCCACCCCACCAGCGTGTCCTTCAGCTGATTGCCGGCCAGAAGAACCCCCCCTTGGCCAGCCTCCAGGTGCACACCAGCACCCAAGGGGTAAGCCACCGGTGCCTCCCCCCCTCCAACAGATCCGTCTTCCCTTCCCACATCCGACTCAGTCCCAGGTCAAAACATTAATCAAGAGTCCCTGTTGGCAGAGTATCCCCACCCCAACGTTCCCCATAGCTGCGTCCATATATGAACACTGAACCAATATACCGAACGGCTCTTTATTTTCTTTCATTTTGAATAACCAGCTTTCTTTTCAGATTTGGGACCTACCTTACCCCCCCAAAAAAACTCGCCAACACGAAGCCAATGACAGCCACACGACACCAACAATAGGGGGAGAGAGGGCAGCTTTCTTCTTGGTGTGGGGAGAGGTGGTCCTCCCCCTTGAAGGTGGCCTCTGGTGGGAACACTCCATACCCAACCCAATGACACACCACACAATCATTAACCCAAAGGGATTCAAAATGGGTTACCATAGAGAACGGGGCACCCCCCCCCCCCCCCTACTGTCTCTAAGTTCTCCCCACTTACCACGCAGATTGTAAGCTCTTCGGAGCAGGGAGTCCTTTTCTTAATGTTTCTCTTGTCCCCAATTCTTCCCGCCTCTCGCTCCGTCTCCGGCGTTCTTACTTTCACCTCCCGTGCCAACTGACGTCCTCTCTTTCGTTGTCTGCTTGCTGTGTCAACTTTATAGCTATCCGACTCTCCTTATCTGCCACCAGGCCATGTGCATTATGATGTCACCAGGTGCATCGCCTTACCAGGTGCAACACCCAGTGGCTGACTCGCTTAGAGACATTGTAATAACTCATAGACTGGGTCCAAATAGACGCAAACCCCTGATCTCAGGAACTTTTATAGCTATCGGACTCTCTTTATCTGCCACCAGGCTATGTGCAACATGATGCCACCAGATGCTTAGCCTACCATTGAGTGGAAGAGGAGGGGGAAGAGTGAGTGGGAGAAGGGGGGGGGGGGTAGTGAATGAGGACATGGAAGAGTGAGGGTAAGAGGGGGGGGGGGGAAGAGTGAGGGGAGAGAGTGAGGGGGGGGAAGGGAGTGGGGGGGTAATATAAACATATTGACAACATTAGAAAAAAAAATGGCAGAATAGATCAGGAAGCCATATTATTATTATTATTATTATTATTAAAATTATTATTTATTTGTAAATCGCCAACATTTTCCGTGAAACTAAAGAGCAACGTTGGATTGCAAAATCAGTATTTAGCGCTTTGTCTCAGTATACGTCATACAACAAAATAGCACAGGGGCGGCCAGCTCCAGTCCTCAAGGGCCACCACCACGTCAGGTATTGAGGACGTCCCTTGGCACAGGTGGCTCGGTTTAGGTTTAGTTCAGGGATATCCTGAGAACGTGACCTGTTGGTGGCGCTGGAGGGCGGGAGTTGGCCGCCCCTGTTAGAGCAGAATATGGGATAAAAAAAAGGAGATGTAGGCTGTGTGTAATGGGTATCTTTCCGGCTCTCTGACACCAGGGAGTGTGGCGATTCCACGTCTGGTTATGCAAGGACATTACAATACTGTGGGCTGGGCCACGCTTTACCTAGCACAGGGGTGGAAAAACCCGCGGGGCCACGCTGCATTTTGGTAAAGTCCCCCCTACGTGGGACTGATCCATTAACCCATTAACCACGTCCCTGTCATTAGGTCACTTTGCCCCTACGTGGGACTGCCCCTTTAACCCATTAAACACGCCCCTGTCATTAGGTCACTTTGCCCCTACGTGGGACTGATCCATTAACCCATTAAACACGTCCCTGTCATTAGGTCACTTTGCCCCTACGTGGGACTGATCCATTAACCCATTAAACACGTCCCTGTCATTAGGTCACTTTGCCCCTACGTGGGACTGACCCTTTAACCCATTAAACACGTCCCTGTCATTAGGTCACTTTGCCCCTACGTGGGACTGTCCCTTTAACCCATTAAACACGTCCCTGTCATTAGGTCACTTTGCCCCTACGTGGGACTGATCCATTAACCCATTAAACACGCCCCTGTCATTAGGTCACTTTGCCCCTACGCGGGACTGATCCATTAACCCATTAAACACGTCCCTGTCATCAGGTCACTTTGCCCCTACGTGGGACTGACCCTTTAACCCATTACACACGTCCCTGTCATCAGGTCACTTTGCCCCTACGTGGGACTGACCCTTTAACCCATTACACACGTCCCTGTCATCAGGTCACTTTGCCCCTACGTGGGACTGACCCTACACCACGGTCACTGCCAAAGACGCCTGAAGACACCCCAGGCCAGGGTAAGCACCCCCGCGGCCAGCGCCAGCGCCACCCCGCGGGCCGGCAGATACCCCCGGGATGCCTCCAGCTGGCCGTGCAGACGCAGGACCTGCTGCCGGGCGCTCTCTCGGGAGCCGGAGTTGTCCACGACGACGTCGGCCAGCGGGATCTTGTCGGCCAGCGGGAGCTGAGCGGCCAGGCGACCCCGCGCCTCCGGCCAGCTGAGGCCGTCCCTCCGCCTCAGCCGCTGGAGCTGCGTCTGCGGGTCACTGAAGAGGGGCAGGGAGAGAGGCCGGTCATTGTAGTGGGAGCCCGGGGCGGGGTTAGGAGGGAGGGGGGGGGTGCTAGTCTTTGAAGTGGGAGGCGCAGGTTAGAGTGATGGCATGAGGGAGGGGGAGGGGGGGGGGTGTTTGGGATAAGGCATAGGGACCAGTCTTTGAAGTGGGGGGGAGGGGGGGTGAAGGGAAAGATAGGCTGAGGGGCTGCGTCAACGCCTTAACCCTTACACCACCCCTCCATCTCCCCGCGGAGGTCTCTCACCAGTATATCAGTACGGTGCGCTTCAGGTATCGCGTCATCCTCCGCGTCTCAAACAGTAACGGGATGTCAAGTATCACGTATCTATAACCTGCGGGGTTATACAGGGGTATCAAGTATCACGTATCTATAACCTGCGGGGTTATACAGGGATGTCAAGTATCACGTATCTATAACCTGCGGGGTTATACAGGGGTATCAAGTATCACGTATCTATAACCTGCGGGGTTATACAGGGATGTCAAGTATCACGTATCTATAACCTGCGGGGTTATACAGGGATGTCAAGTATCACGTCCCTATAACCTGCGGGGTTATACAGGGATGTCAAGTATCACGTATCTATAACCTGCGGGGTTATACAGGGATATCAAGTATCACATATCTATAACCTGCGGGGTTATACAGGGATATCAAGTATCACGTATCTATAACCTGCGGGGTTATACAGGGATGTCAAGTATCACGTATCTACAACCTGCGGGGTTATACAGGGATGTCAAGTATCACGTATCTATAACCTGCGGGGTTATACAGGGATATCAAGTATCACGTATCTATAACCTGCGGGGTTATACAGGGATGTCAAGTATCACGTATCTATAACCTGCGGGGTTATACAGGGATATCAAGTATCACGTATCTATAACCTGCGGGGTTATACAGGGATTTCAAGTATCACGTATCTATAACCTGCGGGGTTATACAGGGATTTCAAGTATCACGTATCTATAACCTGCGGGGTTATACAGGGATTTCAAGTATCACGTACCTATAACCTGCGGGGTTATACAGGGATTCAAGTATCACGTATCTATAACCTGCGGGGTTATACAGGGATATCAAGCATCACGTATCTATAACCTGCGGGGTTATACAGGGATTTCAAGTATCACGTATCTATAACCTGCGGGGTTATACAGGGGTATCAAGTATCACGTATCTATAACCTGCGGGGTGATACAGGGATGTCAAGTATCACGTATCTATAACCTGCGGGGTTATACAGGGATTTCAAGTATCACGTACCTATAACCTGCGGGGTTATACAGGGATTTCAAGTATCACGTATCTATAACCTGCGGGGTTATACAGGGATATCAAGTATCACGTCCCTATAACCTGCGGGGTTATACAGGGATCTCAAGTATCACGTCCCTATAACCTGCGGGGTTATACAGGGGTATCAAGTATCACGTATCTATAACCTGCGGGGTTATACAGGGATCTCAAGTATCACGTATCTATAACCTGCGGGGTGATACAGGGATCTCAAGTATCACGTCCCTATAACCTGCGGGGTTATACAGGGATCTCAAGTATCACGTATCTATAACCTGCGGGGTTATACAGGGATTCAAGTATCACATATCTATAACCTGCGGGGTTATACAGGGGTATCAAGTATCACATATCTATAACCTGCGGGGTTATACAGGGATATCAAGTATCACGTATCTATAACCTGCGGGGTTATACAGGGATGTCAAGTATCACGTATCTATAACCTGCGGGGTTATACAGGGATCTCAAGTATCACGTATCTACAACCTGCGGGGTTATACAGGGATATCAAGTATCACGTCCCTATAACCTGCGGGGTTATACAGGGATCTCAAGTATCACGTATCTACAACCTGCGGGGTTATACAGGGGTATCAAGTATCACCCTCCCTACAAGCTGCGGTGTTATACAGGGATATGAAGCATCACCCTCCCTACAACCTGCGGGGTTATAAAGGGATTTCAAGTATCTATAACCTGCGGGGTTATACAGGGATATCAAGTATCACATATCTATAACCTGCGGGGTTATACAGGGATATCAAGTATCACGTATCTATAACCTGCGGGGTTATACAGGGATCTCAAGTATCACGTATCTATAACCTGCGGTGTTATACAGGGATGTCAAGTATCACGTATCTATAACCTGCGGGGTTATACAGGGATCTCAAGTATCACGTATCTACAACCTGCGGGGTTATACAGGGATATCAAGTATCACGTCCCTATAACCTGCGGGGTTATACAGGGATATCAAGTATCACGTATCTACAACCTGCGGGGTTATACAGGGGTATCAAGTATCACCCTCCCTACAAGCTGCGGTGTTATACAGGGATATGAAGCATCACCCTCCCTACAACCTGCGGGGTTATACAGGGATTTCAAGTATCTATAACCTGCGGGGTTATACAGGGATATCAAGTATCACGTCCCTATAACCTGCGGGGTTATACAGGGATATCAAGTATCACGTATCTATAACCTGCGGGGTTATACAGGGATATCAAGTATCACGTCCCTATAACCTGCGGGGTTATACAGGGATATCAAGTATCACGTATCTATAACCTGCGGCGTTATACAGGGATATCAAGTATCACCCTCCCTACAAGCTGCGGTGTTATACAGGGATATGAAGCATCACCCTCCCTACAACCTGCGGGGTTATACAGGGATATGAAGCATCACCCTCCCTACAACCTGCGGGGTTATACAGGGATATGAAGCATCACCCTCCCTACAAGCTGCGGGGTTATACAGGGATATATAGGAAGAGAATGTTTGGGAACAGGTTACAGCCACATATTTCCCTTATATCTGCCCCCGCCCGCCGCGGCCCTATAACCAACGCGTCCTATTATACCCTAACACAATAGGCCCCCCCGAGCCCTCTCGCTGTCCCGTAATCCCAGGGGCCGTACACAGACAGCGGCGGCCGGCGTTATCTGCGCAGGGCCGGCGTCTGGCCTCGGGTAGGACGCTGATAACAGGGTCTCGGGGGGTTATCCTTGGACGGCGAAGGCTGTTCTGTTTTATAGGGCACGCTCTGCTTTATAATAATAAAAACCCCGCTATCGCTGAAAATCCTACAGCGAGCGGGGAGATAGTAGGGCCGGCGCGTGAGGAGGAGGAGGGACATTTGGTGGTACGGTTATGTTCCCGCGGACTGTGACCCGTTGCCTGCCGGGGAGGGATCAGCGCGATGCCAGCAAGGAGTTATAGGGAGAGGTTATAGGAGCAGTTAGGGGAGGAGTTATAGGGAGAGGTTATAGGAGCAGTTAGGGGAGGAGTTATAGGGAGCGGTTATAGGAGCAGTTAGGGGAGGAGTTATAGGGAGCGGTTATAGGAGCAGTTAGGGGAGGAGTTATAGGGAGAGGTTATAGGAGCAGTTAGGGGAGGAGTTATAGGGAGCGGTTATAGGAGCAGTTAGGGGAGGAGTTATAGGGAGAGGTTATAGGAGCAGTTAGGGGAGGAGTTATAGGGAGCGGTTAGGGGAGGAGTTATAGGGAGAGGTTATAGGAGCAGTTAGGGGAGCAGTTAGGGGAGCAGTTAGGGGAGAGGTTATAGGAGCAGTTAGGGGAGGAGTTATAGGGAGAGGTTTTAGGAGCAGTTAGGGGAGCAGTTATAGGGAGAGGTTATAGGAGCAGTTAGGGGAGGAGTTATAGGGAGCGGTTATAGGAGCAGTTAGGGGAGGAGTTATAGGGAGCGGTTATAGGAGCAGTTAGGGGAGGAGTTATAGGAGCAGTTAGGGGAGGAGTTGTAGGGAGAGGTTATAGGAGCAGTTAGGGGAGGAGTTATAGGGAGCGGTTATAGGAGCAGTTAGGGGAGGAGTTATAGGAGCAGTTAGGGGAGGAGTTGTAGGGAGAGGTTATAGGAGCAGTTAGGGGAGGAGTTATAGGGAGAGGTTATAGGAGCAGTTAGGGGAGGAGTTATAGGGAGCGGTTATAGGAGCAGTTAGGGGAGGAGTTATAGGAGCAGTTAGGGGAGGAGTTATAGGAGCAGTTGTAGGGAGCGGTTACAGGAGCAGTTAGGGGAGGAGTTATAGGAGCAGTTAGGGGAGGAGTTGTAGGGAGCGGTTATAGGAGCAGTTAGAGGAGGAGTTATAGGAGCAGTTAGGGGAGGAGTTATAGGGAGAGGTTATAGGAGCAGTTAGGGGAGGAGTTATAGGAGCAGTTAGGGGAGGAGTTATAGGGAGCGGTTATAGGAGCAGTTAGGTGAGCAGTTAGGGGAGAGGTTATAGGAGCAGTTATAGGAGCAGTTAGGGGAGGAGTTATAGGAGCAGTTAGAGGAGGAGTTATAGGGAGAGGTTATAGGAGCAGTTAGGGGAGGAGTTATAGGGAGCGGTAATAGGAGCAGTTAGGGGAGGAGTTATAGGAGCAGTTAGGGGAGGAGTTGTAGGGAGAGGTTATAGGAGCAGTTAGTGGACTAATAGGAGCAGTTATAGGAGCAGTTAGGGGAGTGGTTATAGGAGCAGTTAGGGGAGGAGTTTTTGGAGCAGTTAGGGGAGGAGTTTTTGGAGCAGTTAGGGGAGGAGTTTTTGGAGCAGTTAGGGGAGGAGTTATAGGAGCAGTTAGGGGAGGAGTTATAGGAGCAGGTAGGGGAGGAGTTATAGGAGCAGTTAGGGGAGGAGTTATAGGAGCAGTTAGGGGAGGAGTTATAGGAGCAGTTAGGGGAGGAGTTAAAGCAGCAGTTAGGGGAGGAGTTATAGGAGCAGTTAGGGGAGGAGTTATAGGAGCAGTTAGGGGAGGCGTTAAAGGAGCAGTTAGGGGAGGAGTTATGGGAGATTATAGTGCAGGCACTATAACAGTTAAACAAACCCCAAGATAATTAGAGTGTCAGCTCTGTGGGGTAGGTTTTGGGTCTCCGCCTGCCTTCTCCCACTTCCCAGGGCAGCCCGCCCCACTCACCCAAGAGGAAGTAGCAGAGAGTCTGCCTCAGCATGGCCCGGCGGATGGGAGGGTGGGTGAGGGAGTTCAGCAGCTGCCTCTTCCCCGGCTCGGAGAAGACAATCGCCCCCAGCTTCTGTCGGTCCAGCTGCCCGCTCTCCAGCAGCACCCCGGGCCCAAAATGATGCACGATCTGCCGGTAGGCGGGGGTCCCCGGCTCCACCACTGAGAGGGAGTCAAACAAGGACAGAGGGAGTCAATAAGGGCTACGGGGGGGAAGACTTCTTCCATCACTAAAAGGAGTAGTGGCTGCACGGAGCAGCGTCCCGGCGGAGGTGGGGAGGCGGTTATAGAAGTAAAGGAAATAGGATAGAAAAAAGGGGTTAAGGCTGCCCCACATCCCTCCTGTCACCATCTCTCTCCCCCCTCTCCGTCCCGGCGGCGAGAGATACGGCTAACACGTCGTGGGGGGGGGGGGGGGGGGTCGCCTACCCTGCCTGGCGATGATATCGGCATCAATGACCACGCAGCCCAGCTCCCGGAGAATGGCCACGACCGTGCTCTTACCGGAAGCGATTCCCCCGGAGAGTCCTACCAGGAACATCGCGGCGCTGGAGGGGAGCAAAGGGGATACCCATCAAACCCCCCCAAAAAAGGCATCTCGTGGGAGCTGTCAGCTGTGTGTGATATTCATGGGTTAAAGGGGCAGTCCCACGTAGGGGCAAAGTGACCTAATGACAGGGACGTGTTTAATGGGTTAAAGGGGCAGTGCCACGTAGGGGCAAAGTGACCTAATGACAGGGACGTGTTTAATGGGTTAAAGGGACAGTCCCACGTAGGGGCAAAGTGACCTAATGACAGGGACGTGTGTAATGGGTTAAAGGGACAGTCCCACGTAGGGGCAAAGTGACCTAATGACAGGGACGTGTGTAATGGGTTAAAGGGTCAGTCCCACGTAGGGGCAAAGTGACCTAATGACAGGGACGTGTTTAATGGGTTAAAGGGTCAGTCCCACGTAGGGGCAAAGTGACCTAATGACAGGGGCGTGTTTAATGGGTTAAAGGGTCAGTCCCACGTAGGGGCAAAGTGACCTAATGACAGGGGCGTGTTTAATGGGTTAAAGGGACAGTCCCACGTAGGGGCAAAGTGACCTAATGACAGGGACGTGTTTAATGGGTTAAAGGGTCAGTCCCACGTAGGGGCAAAGTGACCTAATGACAGGGACGTGTTTAATGGGTTAAAGGGACAGTCCCACGTAGGGGCAAAGTGACCTAATGACAGGGGCGTGTTTAATGGGTTAAAGGGACAGTCCCACGTAGGGGCAAAGTGACCTAATGACAGGCGCAAGTTTAATGGGTGTGTGTGTGTCTAAAACGGCAAAGCCAGTACAACCAACCTCACACTGATGAGACCCACAAGGTCGAAACAGTCTGTCTGTGAGTGGGTGTATTGGCTTTGCATCTCATCCCAGGCTATATTTATATTTAAAATCTGTGTTTAAAACAGCATGCACTGGCTTAAGGGTTTTCCATGTAATAATGGACTTGAGACAAAAGGTGAAACATTGTGTGCTCATTTGCATGTCATTTCCCAGAATCCCTTGCTGCAGTGGAAGCATTGTAAGCCAGGTGATAATGTAGACCTGTGAATGTTCGCACAAGTGATCTTTTATTAGAGAGGGGGGGGGGTGTGTGTGTGTGTATATATTAAATTATATTTTTTCCCCTACCACCAAAAGCCTATTTATGAAGGTGTAAGAAGAAGCCCCGGGGGTATCAGGGTGATTATACTCTCACCCACCCCCACTGCTGCTCACTTACCCTCTGCCCTTTGCCCACACTCCGCCTCAGCCACCTAACACCATTCCGCGCCCCCATAGGTCGTCGACTGCAGCCCATCCAATGGCCGCGCTCGTTACTGAACTACAAGACCCGGAAGCGTGAAGCAGCAGCTTCCCTTGCTCTCCGCTTCCGCCCTCACTTGTCTAACCTGCTGTGGGGGGTGTTGCTAGCGAGACCCGTTTCCATAGTTACCACGCGTTTGCTAAGGGATGGCGCCTTGCTCCGGCTGCTGATTGGCCGTCGCTTGTTGATAGCAGGCAGGATTGACCAATCGGAGGCGGGACTTAGAACCCGGAAGCTGGAGGGACAGGGTGGGGACGAGGAACACGTGGGTGCAGCAGTGTGATGCAAGGGAGACGTGAAGAGGGGTATATACTGTATATATTCAGCACAAACCTTTTGAGTTGATCAAAATAAATATAGGCTCATAGTATATATTATATAAATATTATGTGTATATATATATTAAATATATTTGTTTAATGTATATCTGGTTTTATATATATTTTTTTTTAAAGGTGTGTGTGTGTGTGTATATATATATTTATAGTGGTTTTATTGGCTTTGCAACTCACCCCAGGCTATGTTTAAAAGCTGTGTTTAAAGCAGCTTGCACTGGCTTAAGGGTTTTATGTAAAGTGGACTTGAGACAAAAGGTGGCACTGTGTGTCCATTTGCATGTCATTTCCCAGAATCCCTTGCTGCAGTGGAAGCACTGTATGCTGGGTGATAATGGTGAAAGGCAGGGTTGCAGACCTGTCTAAGGCTGCGTCCATAGATGGACCTGCCGTGCTGAGGCGTGCGGACGCTCAGCGCTGAGCCCCTGCATCCTCAATGAAGATGCCTTGAGAGGGGGCTCACGCGAGCGTCCGCAGGCGTGCTCAGGCTTTGGAGTTTTCAGCCGAGCGCCAAGCTGTTTTTCAGCGCACTGTCGGCTGCAAACCTCCAATCACTGCACAGCAGCGTCAACGTCACAGCGCCGTGACATTGACGTCAGTGCGTCGCGGGCGATTGGCCCAGCGACGTCACTGCCCCGCCTCCAACCACCTCCCCCCCGGCTCCCTTCACGCCCGCTGGCTCGCCTGCAAATCCGTGGAATCGCGCTGACTGAAGCAGGCGAGCCTCAGCGTTAGCGCGCCTCCGCTCTCCCCACCCCTCTATGGCCCGGGCCTAAGACTTGAATGTGCTCATAAGATATATATATATATTTAATATAAAATTAGCTTCACTCTGAATTCTATATATGAAGGTGTAAGATACCCCAAATATCTGCCACAGGGACATTGATCACCCTGATCCCCCCTGGGATAGATAGGGCATTTTACATTAAAAATAAAAAACAATAGCCGCAAAGAAAGGGGTGGGGGCAAAGAGCCCTTCCCAAAATTGGGCACATGAAGATAAGCTTGGGTATACACAGGAGCTGAGAGACAAGCGAGGAGCCCTGGGGAAGAGCCCACGCAATGTGTTAATACACCAAGATCATATTACAGGTATACCCCGCTTTAAGTACACTCACTTTAAGTACACTCGCGAGTAAGTACATATCGCCCAATAGGCAAACGGCAGCTCGCGCATGCGCCTGTCATCACGTCCTGAACAGCAATACCGGCTCCCTACCTGTACCAAAGCTGTGTGCAAGCGGGGAGACTATAGAGCCTGTTACACATGTGTTATTTACATCAGTTATGCACGTATATGGCGTTTGCAGTACAGTACATGCATCGATAAGTGGGGAAAGGTAGTGCTTCACTTTAAGTACATTTTCGCTTTACATACATGCTCCGGTCCCATTGCGTACGTTAATGCGGGGTATGCCTGTGTTACATACACGCTCCGGTCCCACTGCGTACGTTAATGCGGGGTATGCCTGTGTTACATACATGCTCCGGTCCGATTGCGTACGTTAATGCGGGGTATGCCTGTGTTACATACACGCTCCGGTCCCACTGCGTACGTTAATGCGGGGTATGCCTGTGTTACATACGTGCTCCGGTCCCATTGCGTACGTTAATGCGGGGTATGCCTGTGTTACATACATGCTCCGGTCCCATTGCGCACGTTAATGCGGGGTATGCCTGTGTTACATACGTGCTCCGGTCCCATTGCGTACGTTAATGCCGGGTATGCCTGTGTTACATACATGCTCCGGTCCCATTGCGCACGTTAATGCGGGGTATGGCTGTGTTACATACAGGCTCCGGTCCCATTGCGTACGTTAATGCGGGGTATGCCTGTGTTACATACGTGCTCCGGTCCCATTGCGTACGTTAATGCGGGGTATGCCTGTATAACACATCCACACAGACTTTACTCAGAGAATGCTGAGAATGATTATAATCGCAACACTTGTTGCCTGTCTGCAGCTCCGACCTTGTGCGCTGCCTTATAGCCGTTAGCTGTATACTGCTACAGTTTGTATCTCAGCAGGAATTTCATGCGTAGGCCGGTTCCATGGCGCCTTCGCCCCCCCCCCCCCCCCCGTGCGGAGGCGCGCGGCCGTGACGTCACCCGCTCGAAGCGGGTTTGGTTTTTCGGGCCACGGTACGTCCGCCGTCCATAACCACATTATACCCATTATGTTATAGAGAGGTTTCTGCCTGCATACAGTATAACATACCATAGCGACTGCATATTACACTCTGTGTGTGATACTTTGAAACGTTATTATAGTTCATTCCACGTGAATACCATTATATATCCTTACAGAGACATACCTTGTTTGGACACCGCTGTTTCCTCTCCTCTGTTTAACACCACAGACCCATAGTATACGCATTGGACCGAATAACTAGGTTTAACCTTAGCTTGGGACAAGAATATCTTAAGTTCTGAGTAGTACGTTAACAGCTGGGCCCAACACCCGTCATACAGACAAACACCACCCGTTTATTAACCCCATCGCCCCTCAGATCCCAAACACCTGCCATAGACCCCAAAGCTCTTCATATAGACCCCCACCAAACCCCCTTCATGTAGACTCCCAGTACCGCATGCAGACCCCCAAACCCCCTCGTTATAGGCCCGCATCAACCCTCTAGGCAGGGCAGTTAATGGCAGAGGGACCGGGCGGGGGGGGGGGGGAGGGGGACGAAGCTCACTTTCCCACTGCCGCCCCCCACTCCCCCCGGCTACAATCGCTATCACCTCGTGGCAACAAAGGGCCAATGAAACTCTACGACGAGTG
>NW_027454147.1:0-59843 GCF_040206685.1 Ascaphus truei | reverse complement strand
GAGAGGTTATAGGAGCAGTTAGGGGAGGAGTTATAGGGAGCGGTTATAGGAGCAGTTAGGGGAGGAGTTATAGGGAGCGGTTATAGGAGCAGTTAGGGGAGGAGTTATAGGGAGAGGTTATAGGAGCAGTTAGGGGAGGAGTTATAGGGAGCGGTTATAGGAGCAGTTATAGGAGCAGTTAGGGGAGGAGTTATAGGGAGCGGTTATAGGAGCAGTTATAGGAGCAGTTAGGGGAGGAGTTATAGGGAGCGGTTATAGGAGCAGTTAGGGGAGGAGTTATAGGGAGAGGTTATAGGAGCAGTTAGGGGAGGAGTTATAGGGAGCGGTTAGGGGAGGAGTTATAGGGAGAGGTTATAGGAGCAGTTAGGGGAGCAGTTAGGGGAGCAGTTAGGGGAGAGGTTATAGGAGCAGTTAGGGGAGGAGTTATAGGGAGAGGTTTTAGGAGCAGTTAGGGGAGCAGTTATAGGGAGAGGTTATAGGAGCAGTTAGGGGAGGAGTTATAGGGAGCGGTTATAGGAGCAGTTAGGGGAGGAGTTATAGGGAGCGGTTATAGGAGCAGTTAGGGGAGGAGTTATAGGAGCAGTTAGGGGAGGAGTTGTAGGGAGAGGTTATAGGAGCAGTTAGGGGAGGAGTTATAGGGAGCGGTTATAGGAGCAGTTAGGGGAGGAGTTATAGGAGCAGTTAGGGGAGGAGTTGTAGGGAGAGGTTATAGGAGCAGTTAGGGGAGGAGTTATAGGGAGAGGTTATAGGAGCAGTTAGGGGAGGAGTTATAGGGAGCGGTTATAGGAGCAGTTAGGGGAGGAGTTATAGGAGCAGTTAGGGGAGGAGTTATAGGAGCAGTTGTAGGGAGCGGTTACAGGAGCAGTTAGGGGAGGAGTTATAGGAGCAGTTAGGGGAGGAGTTGTAGGGAGCGGTTATAGGAGCAGTTAGAGGAGGAGTTATAGGAGCAGTTAGGGGAGGAGTTATAGGGAGAGGTTATAGGAGCAGTTAGGGGAGGAGTTATAGGAGCAGTTAGGGGAGGAGTTATAGGGAGCGGTTATAGGAGCAGTTAGGTGAGCAGTTAGGGGAGAGGTTATAGGAGCAGTTATAGGAGCAGTTAGGGGAGGAGTTATAGGAGCAGTTAGAGGAGGAGTTATAGGGAGAGGTTATAGGAGCAGTTAGGGGAGGAGTTATAGGGAGCGGTAATAGGAGCAGTTAGGGGAGGAGTTATAGGAGCAGTTAGGGGAGGAGTTGTAGGGAGAGGTTATAGGAGCAGTTAGTGGACTAATAGGAGCAGTTATAGGAGCAGTTAGGGGAGTGGTTATAGGAGCAGTTAGGGGAGGAGTTTTTGGAGCAGTTAGGGGAGGAGTTTTTGGAGCAGTTAGGGGAGGAGTTTTTGGAGCAGTTAGGGGAGGAGTTATAGGAGCAGTTAGGGGAGGAGTTATAGGAGCAGGTAGGGGAGGAGTTATAGGAGCAGTTAGGGGAGGAGTTATAGGAGCAGTTAGGGGAGGAGTTATAGGAGCAGTTAGGGGAGGAGTTAAAGCAGCAGTTAGGGGAGGAGTTATAGGAGCAGTTAGGGGAGGAGTTATAGGAGCAGTTAGGGGAGGCGTTAAAGGAGCAGTTAGGGGAGGAGTTATGGGAGATTATAGTGCAGGCACTATAACAGTTAAACAAACCCCAAGATAATTAGAGTGTCAGCTCTGTGGGGTAGGTTTTGGGTCTCCGCCTGCCTTCTCCCACTTCCCAGGGCAGCCCGCCCCACTCACCCAAGAGGAAGTAGCAGAGAGTCTGCCTCAGCATGGCCCGGCGGATGGGAGGGTGGGTGAGGGAGTTCAGCAGCTGCCTCTTCCCCGGCTCGGAGAAGACAATCGCCCCCAGCTTCTGTCGGTCCAGCTGCCCGCTCTCCAGCAGCACCCCGGGCCCAAAATGATGCACGATCTGCCGGTAGGCGGGGGTCCCCGGCTCCACCACTGAGAGGGAGTCAAACAAGGACAGAGGGAGTCAATAAGGGCTACGGGGGGGAAGACTTCTTCCATCACTAAAAGGAGTAGTGGCTGCACGGAGCAGCGTCCCGGCGGAGGTGGGGAGGCGGTTATAGAAGTAAAGGAAATAGGATAGAAAAAAGGGGTTAAGGCTGCCCCACATCCCTCCTGTCACCATCTCTCTCCCCCCTCTCCGTCCCGGCGGCGAGAGATACGGCTAACACGTCGTGGGGGGGGGGGGGGGGGGTCGCCTACCCTGCCTGGCGATGATATCGGCATCAATGACCACGCAGCCCAGCTCCCGGAGAATGGCCACGACCGTGCTCTTACCGGAAGCGATTCCCCCGGAGAGTCCTACCAGGAACATCGCAGCGCTGGAGGGGAGCAAAGGGGATACCCATCAAACCCCCCCAAAAAAGGCATCTCGTGGGAGCTGTCAACTGTGTGTGATATTCATGGGTTAAAGGGGCAGTGCCACGTAGGGGCAAAGTGACCTAATGACAGGGACGTGTTTAATGGGTTAAAGGGGCAGTGCCACGTAGGGGCAAAGTGACCTAATGACAGGGACGTGTTTAATGGGTTAAAGGGACAGTCCCACGTAGGGGCAAAGTGACCTAATGACAGGGACGTGTGTAATGGGTTAAAGGGACAGTCCCACGTAGGGGCAAAGTGACCTAATGACAGGGACGTGTGTAATGGGTTAAAGGGTCAGTCCCACGTAGGGGCAAAGTGACCTAATGACAGGGACGTGTTTAATGGGTTAAAGGGACAGTCCCACGTAGGGGCAAAGTGACCTAATGACAGGGGCGTGTTTAATGGGTTAAAGGGTCAGTCCCACGTAGGGGCAAAGTGACCTAATGACAGGGGCGTGTTTAATGGGTTAAAGGGACAGTCCCACGTAGGGGCAAAGTGACCTAATGACAGGGACGTGTTTAATGGGTTAAAGGGTCAGTCCCACGTAGGGGCAAAGTGACCTAATGACAGGGACGTGTTTAATGGGTTAAAGGGACAGTCCCACGTAGGGGCAAAGTGACCTAATGACAGGGGCGTGTTTAATGGGTTAAAGGGACAGTCCCACGTAGGGGCAAAGTGACCTAATGACAGGCGCAAGTTTAATGGGTGTGTGTGTGTCTAAAACGGCAAAGCCAGTACAACCAACCTCACACTGATGAGACCCACAAGGTCGAAACAGTCTGTCTGTGAGTGGGTGTATTGGCTTTGCATCTCATCCCAGGCTATATTTATATTTAAAATCTGTGTTTAAAACAGCATGCACTGGCTTAAGGGTTTTCCATGTAATAATGGACTTGAGACAAAAGGTGAAACATTGTGTGCTCATTTGCATGTCATTTCCCAGAATCCCTTGCTGCAGTGGAAGCATTGTATGCCAGGTGATAATGTAGACCTGTGAATGTGCGCACAAGTGATCTTTTTATTAGAGAGGGGGGGGGGTGGTGTGTGTGTGTGTGTGTGTGTGTGTGTGTGTGTGTGTGTGTGTGTGTGTGTGTGTGTGTGTGTGTGTGCGTGCGTGCGTGCGTGCGTGCGTGCGTGCGTGCGTGCGTGCGTGTGTGTCTGTATAAAATATATATATAAATTATATCTTTCCCCCTACCCCCAAAAGCCTATTTATGAAGGTGTAAGAAGAAGCCCCGGGGTACCAGGGTGATTATACTCTCACCCACCCCCACTGCTGCTCACTTACCCTCTGCCCTTTGCCCACACTCCGCCTCAGCCACCTAACACCATTCCGCGCCCCCATAGGTCGTCGACTGCAGCCCATCCAATGGCCGCGCTCGTTACTGAACTACAAGACCCGGAAGCGTGAAGCAGCAGCTTCCCTTGCTCTCCGCTTCCGCCCTCACTTGTCTAACCTGCTGTGGGGGGTGTTGCTAGCGAGACCCGTTTCCATAGTATCCACGCGTTTGCTAAGGGATGGCGCCTTGCTCCGGCTGCTGATTGGCCGTCGCTTGTTGATAGCAGGCAGGATTGACCAATCGGAGGCGGGACTTAGAACCCGGAAGCTGGAGGGACAGGGTGGGGACGAGGAACACGTGGGTGCAGCAGTGTGATGCAAGGGAGACGTGAAGAGGGGTATATACTGTATATATTCAGCACAAACCTTTTGAGTTGATCAAAATAAATATAGGCTCATAGTATATATTATATAAATATTATGTGTATATATATATTAAATATATTTGTTTAATGTATATCTGGTTTTATATATATATTTTTTTAAAGGTGTGTGTGTGTATATATATATTTATAGTGGTTTTATTGGCTTTGCAACTCACCCCAGGCTATGTTTAAAAGCTGTGTTTAAAGCAGCTTGCACTGGCTTAAGGGTTTTATGTAAAGTGGACTTGAGACAAAAGGTGGCACTGTGTGTCCATTTGCATGTCATTTCCCAGAATCCCTTGCTGCAGTGGAAGCACTGTATGCTGGGTGATAATGGTGAAAGGCAGGGTTGCAGACCTGTCTAAGGCTGCGTCCATAGATGGACCTGCCGTGCTGAGGCGTGCGGACGCTCCGCGCTGAGCCCCTGCATCCTCAATGAAGATGCCTTGAGAGGGGGCTCACGCGAGCGTCCGCAGTCGTGCTCAGGCTTTGGAGTTTTCAGCCGAGCGCCAAGCTGTTTTTCAGCGCACTGTCGGCTGCAAACCTCCAATCACTGCACAGCAGCGTCAACGTTACAGCGCCGTGACATTGACGTCAGTGCGTCGCGGGCGATTGGCCCAGCGACGTCACTGCCCCGCCTCCAACCACCTCCCCCCCGGCTCCCTTCACGCCCGCTGGCTCGCCTGCAAATCCGTGGAATCGCGCTGCCTGAAGCAGGCGAGCCTCAGCGTTAGCGCGCCTCCGCTCTCCCCACCCCTCTATGGCCCGGGCCTAAGACTTGAATGTGCTCATAAGATATATATATATATATTTAATATAAAATTAGCTTCACTCTGAATTCTATATATGAAGGTGTAAGATACCCCAAATATCTGCCACAGGGACATTGATCACCCTGATCCCCCCTGGGATAGATAGGGCATTTTACATTAAAAATAAAAAACAATAGCCGCAAAGAAAGGGGTGGGGGCAAAGAGCCCTTCCCAAAATTGGGCACATGAAGATAAGCTTGGGTATACACAGGAGCTGAGAGACAAGCGAGGAGCCCTGGGGAAGAGCCCACGCAATGTGTTAATACACCAAGATCATATTACAGGTATACCCCGCTTTAAGTACACTCACTTTAAGTACACTCGCGAGTAAGTACATATCGCCCAATAGGCAAACGGCAGCTCGCGCATGCGCCTGTCATCACGTCCTGAACAGCAATACCGGCTCCCTACCTGTACCAAAGCTGTGTGCAAGCGGGGAGACTATAGAGCCTGTTACACATGTGTTATTTACATCAGTTATGCACGTATATGGCGTTTGCAGTACAGTACATGCATCGATAAGTGGGGAAAGGTAGTGCTTCACTTTAAGTACATTTTCGCTTTACATACATGCTCCGGTCCCATTGCGTACGTTAATGCGGGGTATGCCTGTGTTACATACATGCTCCGGTCCCATTGCGTACGTTAATGCGGGGTATGCCTGTGTTACATACATGCTCCGGTCCCATTGCGTACGTTAATGCGGGGTATGCCTGTGTTACATACACGCTCCGGTCCCACTGCGTACGTTAATGCGGGGTATGCCTGTGTTACATACATGCTCCGGTCCCATTGCGTACGTTAATGCGGGGTATGCCTGTGTTACATACACGCTCCGGTCCCACTGCGTACGTTAATGCGGGGTATGCCTGTGTTACATACGTGCTCCGGTCCCATTGCGTACGTTAATGCGGGGTATGCCTGTGTTACATACATGCTCCGGTCCCATTGCGCACGTTAATGCGGGGTATGCCTGTGTTACATACGTGCTCCGGTCCCATTGCGTACGTTAATGCCGGGTATGCCTGTGTTACATACATGCTCCGGTCCCATTGCGCACGTTAATGCGGGGTATGGCTGTGTTACATACAGGCTCCGGTCCCATTGCGTACGTTAATGCGGGGTATGCCTGTGTTACATACGTGCTCCGGTCCCATTGCGTACGTTAATGCGGGGTATGCCTGTGTTACATACATGCTCCGGTCCCATTGCGTACGTTAATGCGGGGTATGCCTGTATAACACATCCACACAAACTTTACTCAGAGAATGCTGAGAATGATTATAATCGCAACACTTGTTGCCTGTCTGCAGCTCCGACCTTGTGCGCTGCCTTATAGCCGTTAGCTGTATACTGCTACAGTTTGTATCTCAGCAGGAATTTCATGCGTAGGCCGGTTCCATGGCGCCTTCGCCCCCCCCCCCGTGCGGAGGCGCGCGCGGCCGTGACGTCACCCGCTCGAAGCGGGTTTGGTTTTTCGGGCCACGGTACGTCCGCCGTCCATAACCACATTATACCCATTATGTTATAGAGAGGTTTCTGCCTGCATACAGTATAACATACCATAGCGACTGCATATTACACTCTGTGTGTGATACTTTGAAACGTTAGTATAGTTCATTCCACATGAATACCATTATATATCCTTAAAGAGACATACCTTGTTTGGACACCGCTGTTTCCTCTCCTCTGTTTAACACCACAGACCCATAGTATACGTATTGGACCGAATAACTAGGTTTAACCTTAGCTTAGGACAAGAATATCTTAAGTTCTGAGTAGTACGTTAACAGCTGGGCCCAACACCCGTCATACAGACAAACACCACCCGTTTATAAACCCCATCGCCCCTCAGATCCCCAACACCTGTCCTGGACCCCAAAGCTCTTCATATAGACCCCCACCAAACCCCCTTCATGTAGACTCCCAGTACCTCATGCAGACCCCCAAACCCCCTCGTTATAGGCCCGCATCACCCCTCTAGGCAGGGCAGTTAATGGCAGAGGGACAGGGGGGGAGGGGGACGAAGCTCACTTTCCCACTGACGCCCCCCACCCCCCCGGCTACAATCGCCATCACCTCGTGGCAACAAAGGGCCAATGAAACTCTACGACGAGTGTGCCGGGGGGGGGGGTGACCGTACAGTATCCGCCCATGCGGTGGAGTGGTGTCACAATCTGTGCAGTTAGGGCGATCTTCTCGCTGCTGTATTTAACTGCGGGTTCCGAGGTTCGCCCCGTGGGAGGCTGGCCGGTGGGGGCGCTCTGTGCTGCTCACACCACCGGGTTTCAGGTCCAGAACCTGGCTAAATAGGTCCAGTTGGAGGGTGTGGGGGAAGGGAGGGGGGTGGGGGTGGGTGAGAAGGTGGAAGAGAGGGGGGGGGGTTGATTAGGGATCCGGACACTTGAAGTCAGCGAATCCCATCTGAATTGTGAGCGTCAGCCATGAAAATTAGATAGTAAGCTCTATGGTTTGGTATCTTAAAGATCTATCTATATATCTATCTGTGTATCTATCTGTGTATCTATCTATGTATCTATCTGTGTATCTATCTGTGTATCTATCTGTGTATCTATCTGTGTATCTATCCGAAGCATCGATATCTCACAAACGGCCTATTCCCCCTCCTCTCTCACCCTCTTTCTCTTTCCCACCCCTCCATTCCCCCTTTTCTCTCGCCCTCTCTCTTTCCCACCCCTCCATTCCCCCATTTCTCTCGTCCTCTATCTTTCCCATCAATCCATTCCCCCCTATTTCCCTCCTCTCTCGCCCTCTTTCTCTCCCCTCTCCCCCCAATTTCCCTCTTCTCTCGCCCTCTCCCCCCTATTTCCCTCCTCTCTCGCCCTCTTTCTCTTTCCCACCCCTCCATTCCCCCGTATTTCCCCTTCTCTCGTCCTCTTTCTCTTTCCCACCCCTCCATTCCCCCCTATTTCCCCTTCTCTCGCCCTCTTTCTCTTTCCCACCCCTCCATTCCCATTCTCTCTGTCCCACCACCCATTCTCTCTCCCCTCCCCCATCCATTCTCTCTCCCCTCCCCCATCCATTCTCTCTCCTTCGCCCCACCCATTATCTCCCTTGGCTCCACTCCCCAGTCTCCCTCCCCTTCTCCATACTCCCTCCCCTTCCCCATACTCTCCATCCCCCACCCATTCTCTCCCTCTCCCCCCACCCATTCTCTCCCCCCACCTATTCTCTCCCTCCCCCCCACTCATTCTCTCCCTCCCCTATTCCCCCCACCCATTCTCTCCCTCCCCTATCCCCCCCTCCCCTATCCCCCCTCCCCTCCCTCCCCTATCCCCCCCTCCCCTATCCCCCCTCCCCTATTCCCCCCACCCATTCTCTCCCTCCCCTATTCCCCGCCATTCTCTCTTCCTCCCCCCACCCATTCTCTCCCTCCTCTATCCCCCCATTCTCTCTTCCTCCCCCCACCCATTCTCTCCCTCCTCTATCCCCCCCATTCTCTCTTCCTCCCCCCACCCATTCTCTCCCTCCCTCATTCCCCCCAATTCTCTCTTCCTCCTCCACCCATTCTCTCCCTCCCCTATCCCCCCATTCTCTCCCCCTCCACCCATTCTTTCCCTCCCCCTCCACCCATTCTTTCCCTCCCCCTCCACCCATTCTTTCCCTCCCCTCTTCAGTCTACCTTCTTCCCCATTCTCTCCCTCCCCCCTCCACCCATTCTCCCCCCCCTCCACCCATTCTCTCCCCCCCTCCACCCATTCTCTACCCCCCCTCCACCCATTCTCTACCCCCTCCACCCATTCTCTCCCTCTATCCCCCCATTCTCTCTTCCTCCCCCCACCCATTCTCTCCCTCCCCTATCCCCCCCATTCTCTCTTCCTCCCCCCACCCATTCTCTCCCTCCCTCATTCCCCCCAATTCTATCTTCCTCCCCCCACCCATTCTCTCCCTCCCCCTCCACCCATTCTCTACCCCTCCACCCATTCTCTACCCCCTCCACCCATTCTCTCTCCCCCCATTCTCTCCCCCCTCCACCCATTCTCTCTCTACCCACCCACCCATTCTCTCTCTCCCCTCCCCCATCCTTCTCTCTCCCCTCCCCCATCCATTCTCTCTCCCCTCCCCCATCCATTCTCTCTCCCCCCTCCACCCATTCTCTCTCTACCCCCTCCACCCATTCTCTCTCCACCCCCTCCACCCATTCTCTCTCCACCCCCCACCCCCCCCCCATTCTCTCTCCACCCCCCACCCCCCCCACCCATTCTCTCTCCACCCCCCACCCCCCCCACCCATTCTCTCTCCACCCCCCCCACCCATTCTCTCTCCACCCCCCCACCCATTCTCTCTCCACCCCTCCACCCATTCTCTCTCCACCCCCTCCACCCATTCTCTCTCCACCCCCTCCACCCATTCTCTCTCCACCCCCTCCACCCTTTCTCTCTCCACCCCCTCCACCCTTTCTCTCTCCACCCCCTCCACCCTTTCTTTCTCCACCCCCTCCACCCATTCTCTCTCCACCCCCTCCACCCATTCTCTCTCCCCTCCCCCATCCATTCTCTCCCCTCGCCCCACCCATTATCTCCCTCGCCTCCACTCCCGTCTCCCTCCCCTTCCCCATTCTCTCCCTCCCCCTCACTCATTCTTCCTCCCCCACCAATCCCTTTCTCTCACACTCCCCCCCCCCCCCCCAATTCTTTCTCTCTCCCATCCCAGTTAATAATCCCTTCCAGTGGAGCAAGAGGAGGGGGGGGGGGGGGGTCTTAACCCGGTGATGTATTGTCACCCTACCCAAGCAGTCTCACCCTTCCTCTCGGGCCCTCCAAGGCAAGGCGTTACCGCTCAGATCGTCTGTCCCACAACTCCTTCCCACGCGCGTTTCGCACATCATAACGTCACCACAGCGAAACAGGCAACCTGACGCGTTTTGTGACATAGTATATATATATATATATCATTCTTAATTTTTTTATACGGGTACAACAATTAATGGTAAGATGATGGTAATAATAGTGATGGTAGTCAGCTTGGCTATGCATGGGTTAAACAAACCCTCCCTGCAGCCTTGAAAGCTACAGCAAAAAACAAAGACTACAATTCCCAGGCCGCTTTGCGCCGCCGCCCCTCCCTCCTCCAGCCATAGACCGCTTTCCCTGGGCATGACGGGAGTTGTAGTCTCTGGCGCGGGTCCTTGAAGTGCGCACGCGCATCCCTCCCCCCCCTCGCGCCCACGCCGGCCAGCCAATAGCAGCGCCGCGTCCGGCTTCCGATTAAAGATGGCGGACGAGAGTGAGACAGCAGCGGGCGAGCGGCCGGAGGATGAGGACAACGAGAACGAACACGGGCACTGCAGCGACTGCGAGAACGGGGAGACGCCGCACAACTACAACCGGGGGTATAAACCGTGGCACCGCGCGGGGGGAGGGGCGGGGTGGTTTCCCCCTACCCTGCGATTGGCTACGGCAGCTGTCAGTTATAAGGAGCGACGTCCCGCCCCCCCCGCGCTCACTCATTGGTGGAGGCGGCGGGCATCCCGCGCTGTGATAGGCTGCGGCTGCTGTCAGTCAGGGACAGATTTATTCATATTATTCAGAGATTATATTTATTATTTGTTTTTATCTTATTAGTATTATAAAGGTTATATATATATCTCAAGACTGAATGTAATAATAATCTTTATTATAAATATGTATTTGAATATGAAGGAGGTTTCAGTCTCTATCATCAATGCATCTGGATGGGAGGGTGTACTGGGTGTGTCATTAATAATATATACACACATATATATATATATATATATATATATATATATATATATATATATATAATGGGTGTGTCATTTACTATTGTGTGTATGTGTGTGTGTGTATATATATATATATATATATATATATAAAGGGTGTGTAATTTATTATTTTGTATGTTAGCTACATATTGGGTGTGTCGTTTATTATTGTATATATTAGACATACACACACACACACACACATGGGTGTGTCATTTATTAGTGTGTGTTTATATATATATATATATACACACACACACACACACACACACACACACACACACACACACACACACACCCCCCCCCCCCCCAGCACGAGGGGTTATTGGGTCCACAATGCACACGTATGCCCCATATGTGATAATCTCTCGTGCTGTGCCGGTATATTGGATCTCTAGGGATCCTCACAGATTAACTCCTCTGTATCTCTCTCACACCCTGTGTGTGTGTGTGTGTGTGTGTGTGTGTGTGTGTGTGTGTGTGTGTGTGTGTGTGTGTGTGTGTGTGTGTATATATATATATATATATATATATATATATATATATATATATATATATATTATTATTAATGACACACACAGTGTACTTTCTCCCATCCAGATTGATAATGATACAGTCTGAACCCTCCTTCATATCCAAATACATATTTATAATAAAGATCATTATTAGTCAGTCTTGTTCTATTGTGTGTTTGTGTGTACCTATATCTTACACTCCACCTGCTGCCTTCCATATAGAAATAATTGTCTCCATCTAATATATACATAATGATGCACACCTGGAATATATAAAGTGTGTGTACAATATGTATAGCTCTGTCATCTCTCAAATTGTGTACATTATTTTAGTGTGTGTGTGTGTGTGTGTGTGTGTGTGTGTGTGTGTGTGTGTGTGTGTGTGTGTGTATATGGGATGGATCATTATCAGTGTATGTAGGACTGGAGAGAGATAATAGGAGTCAGCCTAAGTGTCATTAATAATTAATATTACTAATAGCGTTGGGTTCGAGCCAGTGCAATGGCAGACATTGTGTATATGTATCTATGTATTGTGTGTGTGTGTGTGTGTGTGTGTCTACTGTCAGTATATAGGGCTGTGTACAGGGTGCGGCCTCATTGCTGCTGGAAATGTCCAGTTGCTCAGTTTGGGAGGGGCGGGGGTGGTCCCAGCACCCCTCCTGTGTGGGGCGGGGTGGTCCCAGCACCCCTCCTGTGTGGCATGGGACACAGGTGTATGTAGGGGGACTGGTCACGCTGTCCATTTCTTTGTTGGACCTGTTTTATAATGAAGTTCCAGCGGTTACCCGTCCAGTGCACGCGCGGTGTGTCCAGTGTCACAATGTCCCATGGAAGCCACAGGGCGTTTAGGGACAGAGATGGCTACTGGCCTTTTATCGCCAGCTGCTGCAAAAAACCTCACAGGTCTCTTCTTCACATGTACACAACATCCCTAACCTCACAGGTCTCTTCTTCACATGTACAGAGCTTTCCCAAACCTCACAGGTCTCTTCTTCACGTGTACAGAGCTTTCCCGAACCTCACAGGTCTCTTCTTCACGTGTATAGCGCTTCCCAAACCACACAGGTCTCTTGTTCACGTGTACAGAGCTTTCCAAACCTCACAGGTCTCTTCTTCACGTGTACAGAGCTTTCCCAAACCTCACAGGTCTCTTCTTCACGTGTACAGAGCTTCCCTAACCTCACAGGTCTCTTCTTCATGTGTACAGAGCTTCCCTAACCTCACGGGTCTCTTCTTCACGTGCGCAGAGCTTTCCCAAACCTCGCGGGTCTCTTCTTCACGTGCACAGAGCTTTCCCAAACCTCGCGGGTCTCTTCTTCACGTGCGCAGAGCTTTCCCAAACCTCACCGGTCTCTTCTTCACGTGCGCAGAGCTTTCCCAAACCTCACGGGTCTCTTCTTCACGTGCGCAGAGCTTTCCCAAACCTCACGGGTCTCTTCTTCACGTGCGCAGAGCTTTCCCAAACCTCACCGGTCTCTTCTTCACGTGCGCAGAGCTTTCCCAAACCTCACCGGTCTCTTTTTCACGTGCGCAGAGCTTTCCCAAACCTCACCGGTCTCTTTTTCACGTGCGCAGAGCTTTCCCAAACCTCACCGGTCTCTTTTTCACGTGCGCAGAGCTTTCCCAAACCTCACGGGTCTCTTCTTCACGTGCGCAGAGCTTTCCCAAACCTCACGGGTCTCTTCTTCACGTGCGCAGAGCTTTCCCAAACCTCACCGGTCTCTTCTTCACGTGCGCAGAGCTTTCCCAAACCTCACCGGTCTCTTTTTCACGTGCGCAGAGCTTTCCCAAACCTCACCGGTCTCTTTTTCACGTGCGCAGAGCTTTCCCAAACCTCACAGGTCTCTTCTTCACGTGCGCAGAGCTTTCCCAAACCTCGCAGGTCTCCTTCACATGCGCAGAGCTTTCCCAAACCTCGCAGGTCTCTTCTTCACGTGCGCAGAGCTTTCCCAAACCTCGCAGGTCTCTTCTTCACGTGCGCAGAGCTTTCCCAAACCTCGCAGGTCTCTTCTTCACGTGCGCAGAGCTTTCCCAAACCTCACCGGTCTCTTCTTCACGTGCGCAGAGCTTTCCCAAACCTCACCGGTCTTCACGTGCGCAGAGCTTTCCCAAACCTCACCGGTCTCTTTTTCACGTGCGCAGAGCTTTCCCAAACCTCGCAGGTCTCTTCTTCACGTGCGCAGAGCTTTCCCAAACCTCGCAGGTCTCTTCTTCACGTGCGCAGAGCTTTCCCAAACCTCGCAGGTCTCTTCTTCACGTGCGCAGAGCTTTCCCAAACCTCGCAGGTCTCTTCTTCACGTGCGCAGAGCTTTCCCAAACCTCACCGGTCTCTTCTTCACGTGCGCAGAGCTTTCCCAAACCTCGCAGGTCTCTTCTTCACGTGCGCAGAGCTTTCCCAAACCTCACCGGTCTCTTCTTCACGTGCGCAGAGCTTTCCCAAACCTCACCGGTCTCTTTTTCACGTGCGCAGAGCTTTCCCAAACCTCACGGGTCTCTTCTTCACGTGCGCAGAGCTTTCCCAAACCTCACGGGTCTCTTCTTCACGTGCGCAGAGCGTTCCCAAACCTCACCGGTCTCTTCTTCACGTGCGCAGAGCTTTCCCAAACCTCACCGGTCTCTTTTTCACGTGCGCAGAGCTTTCCCAAACCTCACCGGTCTCTTTTTCACGTGCGCAGAGCTTTCCCAAACCTCACAGGTCTCTTCTTCACGTGCGCAGAGCTTTCCCAAACCTCGCAGGTCTCCTTCACATGCGCAGAGCTTTCCCAAACCTCGCAGGTCTCTTCTTCACGTGCGCAGAGCTTTCCCAAACCTCGCAGGTCTCTTCTTCACGTGCGCAGAGCTTTCCCAAACCTCGCAGGTCTCTTCTTCACGTGCGCAGAGCTTTCCCAAACCTCACCGGTCTCTTCTTCACGTGCGCAGAGCTTTCCCAAACCTCACCGGTCTCTTCACGTGCGCAGAGCTTTCCCAA
This sequence comes from Ascaphus truei, assembly GCF_040206685.1. Classification (NCBI taxonomy): domain Eukaryota; kingdom Metazoa; phylum Chordata; class Amphibia; order Anura; family Ascaphidae; genus Ascaphus; species Ascaphus truei. The sequence goes on along the minus strand of NW_027454147.1, from coordinate 45,723 downwards.
ACCTCACCGGTCTCTTTTTCACGTGCGCAGAGCTTTCCCAAACCTCGCAGGTCTCTTCTTCACGTGCGCAGAGCTTTCCCAAACCTCGCAGGTCTCTTCTTCACGTGCGCAGAGCTTTCCCAAACCTCGCAGGTCTCTTCTTCACGTGCGCAGAGCTTTCCCAAACCTCGCAGGTCTCTTCTTCACGTGCGCAGAGCTTTCCCAAACCTCACCGGTCTCTTCTTCACGTGCGCAGAGCTTTCCCAAACCTTGCAGGTCTCTTCTTCACGTGCGCAGAGCTTTCCCAAACCTCACCGGTCTCTTCTTCACGTGCGCAGAGCTTTCCCAAACCTCACCGGTCTCTTCTTCACGTGCGCAGAGCTTTCCCAAACCTCACCAGTCTCTTCTTCACGTGCGCAGAGCTTTCCCAAACCTCACCGGTCTCTTCTTCACGTGCGCAGAGCTTTCCCAAACCTCGCAGGTCTCTTCTTCACGTGCGCAGAGCTTTCCCAAACCTCACCGGTCTCTTCTTCACGTGCGCAGAGCTTTCCCAAACCTCACCGGTCTCTTCTTCACGTGCGCAGAGCTTTCCCAAACCTCGCACCCATTCATTCCCCCGACCCCCCCCCCCCCCCCCCCCCCACGTGCCCTTACAAAAAACGGCTGATACAACAGTCTCCCTCTGGCACGGTCTCTGTGTGCGTCTGTCGCACGTGATCAGCCAGCGGGGTCGCCGGCCCGTTAAAAAGGCCCGTCCCGCAAACGCCGGCTTCTGAACGCTGATCGGATTAGCAGGTGAGCGCCCCGCTTCATGCCGGCATTCCTCCCCTTCCCCCCCTTTTTTTTTTCTTCTTCTTTATCCCTTTTTGATGGAAGAGGTAGTGCGGGCAGGGAGCAGCCTTCCAGCGGAGGGAGTTGGGGATGTCTCCTGTCTTTGTAGTGGGGGGGTGGGGGGGGGGGGGTGAGGACCGGGTTATTCTTGGGAATGTGCAAGAATCGGCTCATCGCCCTCCCGGCCTCGGGCATTGAAATGTGAGTGTCAGCTCGGCGGGGTGGGGAGTTCGCTGTTGGGGAAAGGGTTAACCCTGCAGGGGGTTGTGGGACAAGTCGGGGTCAGTTCCACGTAGGGGCAAAGTGACCTAATGACAGGGGCGTGTTTAATGGGTTAAAGGGACAGTCCCACGTAGGGACAAAGTGACCTAATGACAGGGACGTGTTTAATGGGATAAAGGGACAGTCCCACGTAGGGGCAAAGTGACCTAATGACAGGGACGTGTTTAATGGGTTAAAGGGACAGTCCCACGTAGGGGCAAAGTGACCTAATGACAGGGACGTGTTTAATGGGTTAAAGGGACAGTCCCACGTAGGGGCAAAGTGACCTAATGACAGGGACGTGTTTAATGGGTTAAAGGGACAGTCCCACGTAGGGGCAAAGTGACCGAATGACAGGGACGTGGTTAATGGGTTAAAGGGACAGTCCCACGTAGGGGCAAAGTGACCTAATGACAGGGACGTGTTTAATGGGTTAAAGGGACAGTCCCACGTAGGGGCAAAGTGACCTAATGACAGGGACGTGTTTAATGGGTTAAAGGGACAGTCCCACGTAGGGGCAAAGTGACCTAATGACAGGGACGTGTTTAATGGGTTAAAGGGACAGTCCCACGTAGGGGCAAAGTGACCTAATGACAGGGACGTGTTTAATGGGTTAAAGGGTCAGTCCCACGTAGGGGCAAAGTGACCTAATGACAGGGACGTGGTTAATGGGTTAAAGGGACTGCCCCTACGTGGGACTAAGTGACCTAATGACAGGGACGTGTTTAATGGGTTAAAGGGTCAGTCCCACGTAGGGGCAAAGTGACCTAATGACAGGGACGTGTTTAATGGGTTAAAGGGTCAGTTCCACGTAGGGGCAAAGTGACCTAATGACAGGGACGTGTTTAATGGGTTAAAGGGTCAGTCCCACGTAGGGGCAAAGTGACCTAATGACAGGGGCGTGTTTAATGGGTTAAAGGGTCAGTCCCACGTAGGGGCAAAGTGACCTAATGACAGGGACATGTTTAATGGGTTAAAGGGTCAGTCCCACGTAGGGGCAAAGTGACCTAATGACAGGGACGTGTTTAATGGGTTAAAGGGACAGTCCCACGTAGGGGCAAAGTGACCTAATGACAGGGACGTGTTTAATGGGTTAAAGGGACAGTCCCACGTAGGGGCAAAGTGACCTAATGACAGGGACGTGTTTAATGGGTTAAAGGGTCAGTCCCACGTAGGGGCAAAGTGACCTAATGACAGGGACGTGTTTAATGGGTTAAAGGGTCAGTCCCACGTAGGGGCAAAGTGACCTAATGACAGGGACGTGTTTAATGGGTTAAAGGGTCAGTCCCACGTAGGGGCAAAGTGACCTAATGACAGGGACGTGGTTAATGGGTTAAAGGGACTGCCCCTACGTGGGACTAAGTGACCTAATGACAGGGACGTGTTTAATGGGTTAAAGGGTCAGTCCCACGTAGGGGCAAAGTGACCTAATGACAGGGACGTGTTTAATGGGTTAAAGGGTCAGTCCCACGTAGGGGCAAAGTGACCTAATGACAGGGACGTGTTTAATGGGTTAAAGGGTCAGTCCCACGTAGGGGCAAAGTGACCTAATGACAGGGACGTGTTTAATGGGTTAAAGGCACAGTCCCACGTAGGAGCAAAGTGACCTAATGACAGGGGCGTGTTTAATGGGTTAAAGGGTCAGTCCCACGTAGGGGCAAAGTGACCTAATGACAGGGACGTGTTTAATGGGTTAAAGGGTCAGTCCCACGTAGGGGCAAAGTGACCTAATGACAGGGACGTGTTTAATGGGATAAAGGGTCAGTCCCACGTAGGGGCAAAGTGACCTAGTGACAGGGACGTGTTTAATGGGTTATAGGGTAAGTCCCATGTAGGGGCAAAGTGACCTAATGACAGGGACGTGTTTAATGGGTTAAAGGGTCAGTCCCACGTAGGGGCAAAGTGACCTAATGACAGGGACGTGTTTAATGGGTTAAAGGGACAGTCCCACGTAGGGGCAAAGTGACCTAATGACAGGGACGTTTTTAATGGGTTAAAGGGTCAGTCCCACGTAGGGGCAAAGTGACCTAATGACAGGGACGTGTTTAATGGGTTAAAGGGACAGTCCCACGTAGGGTCAAAGTGACCTAATGACAGGGACGTGTTTAATGGGTTAAAGGGACAGTCCCACGTAGGGGCAAAGTGACCTAATGACAGGGACGTGTTTAATGGGTTAAAGGGACAGTCCCAACGTGGGACTAAGTGACCTAATGACAGGGACGTGTTTAATGGGTTAAAGGGTCAGCCCACGTAGGGGCAAAGTGACCTAATGACAGGGACGTGTTTAATGGGTTAAAGGGTCAGTTCCACGTAGGGGCAAAGTGACCTAATGACAGGGACGTGTTTAATGGGTTAAAGGGTCAGTCCCACGTAGGGGCAAAGTGACCTAATGACAGGGGCGTGTTTAATGGGTTAAAGGGTCAGTCCCACGTAGGGGCAAAGTGACCTAATGACAGGGACATGTTTAATGGGTTAAAGGGTCAGTCCCACGTAGGGGCAAAGTGACCTAATGACAGGGACGTGTTTAATGGGTTAAAGGGACAGTCCCACGTAGGGGCAAAGTGACCTAATGACAGGGACGTGTTTAATGGGTTAAAGGGACAGTCCCACGTAGGGGCAAAGTGACCTAATGACAGGGACGTGTTTAATGGGTTAAAGGGTCAGTCCCACGTAGGGGCAAAGTGACCTAATGACAGGGACGTGTTTAATGGGTTAAAGGGTCAGTCCCATGTAGGGGCAAAGTGACCTAATGACAGGGACGTGTTTAATGGGTTAAAGGGTCAGTCCCACGTAGGGGCAAAGTGACCTAATGACAGGGACGTGGTTAATGGGTTAAAGGGACTGCCCCTACGTGGGACTAAGTGACCTAATGACAGGGACGTGTTTAATGGGTTAAAGGGTCAGTCCCACGTAGGGGCAAAGTGACCTAATGACAGGGACGTGTTTAATGGGTTAAAGGGTCAGTCCCACGTAGGGGCAAAGTGACCTAATGACAGGGACGTGTTTAATGGGTTAAAGGGTCAGTCCCACGTAGGGGCAAAGTGACCTAATGACAGGGACGTGTTTAATGGGTTAAAGGCACAGTCCCACGTAGGAGCAAAGTGACCTAATGACAGGGGCGTGTTTAATGGGTTAAAGGGTCAGTCCCACGTAGGGGCAAAGTGACCTAATGACAGGGACGTGTTTAATGGGTTAAAGGGTCAGTCCCACGTAGGGGCAAAGTGACCTAATGACAGGGACGTGTTTAATGGGATAAAGGGTCAGTCCCACGTAGGGGCAAAGTGACCTAGTGACAGGGACGTGTTTAATGGGTTATAGGGTAAGTCCCATGTAGGGGCAAAGTGACCTAATGACAGGGACGTGTTTAATGGGTTAAAGGGTCAGTCCCACGTAGGGGCAAAGTGACCTAATGACAGGGACGTGTTTAATGGGTTAAAGGGACAGTCCCACGTAGGGGCAAAGTGACCTAATGACAGGGACGTTTTTAATGGGTTAAAGGGTCAGTCCCACGTAGGGGCAAAGTGACCTAATGACAGGGACGTGTTTAATGGGTTAAAGGGACAGTCCCACGTAGGGTCAAAGTGACCTAATGACAGGGACGTGTTTAATGGGTTAAAGGGACAGTCCCACGTAGGGGCAAAGTGACCTAATGACAGGGACGTGTTTAATGGGTTAAAGGGACAGTCCCACGTAGGAGCAAAGTGACCTAATGACAGGGAAGTGTTTAATGGGTTAAAGGGACAGTCCCACGTAGGGGCAAAGTGACCTAATGACAGGGACGTGTTTAATGGGTTAAAGGGTCAGTCCCACGTAGGGGCAAAGTGACCTAATGACAGGGACGTGTTTAATGGGTTAAAGGGTCAGTCCCACGTAGGGGCAAAGTTACCTAATGACAGGGACGTGTTTAATGGGTTAAAGGGTCAGTCCCATGTAGGGGCAAAGTGACCTAATGACAGGGACGTGTTTAATGGGTTAAAGGGTCAGTCCCACGTAGGGGCAAAGTGACCTAATGACAGGGACGTGTCCCTCTGCCCGTCGCCATTAACGCCCCGTGTGTTTTGTCTCCTGCAGTTTGGGCGATGACAGCGGCGCGAAGAAGAAAAAGCGCAAGCAGAAACGCAAGAAAGAGAAGAGCGACCTGCCGGAGGCTCCAGAACCGCCGGTAACGTAGCGGGGCGCATGTCGAGGCTCAAAAAATAAGAGCGCAGAAAAACGGCTCCTTATCCCAAAAACCCTCATCCCATCCTCCCCAGCCCGTGTCTCCCCACTGCTGGATGAAGCCTCCCCAGTGATCTCCCAGGTCCTGCGGTTACAGCCTCTCTTCTCCACGTCGCTCCCACACACTCCCTCATCCCATCCTCTCCAGCCCGTGTCTCCCCACTGCTGGATGAAGCCTCCCCAGTGATCTCCCAGGTCCTGCGGTTACAGCCTCTCTTCTCCACGTCACTCCCACACACTCCCTCATCCCATCCTCCCCAGCCCGTGTCTCCCCACTGCTGGATGAAGCCTCCCCAGTGATCTCCCAGGTCCTGCGGTTACAGCCTCTTCTCCACGTCGCTCCCACACATTCCCTCATCCCATCCTCCCCAGCCCGTGTCTCCCCACTGCTTGATGAAGCCTCCCCAGTGATCTCCCAGGTCCTGCGGTTACAGCCTCTCTTCTCCACGTCACTCCCACACATTCCCTCATCCCATCCTCTCCAGCCCGTGTCTCCCCACTGCTGGATGAAGCCTCCCCAGTGATCTCCCAGGTCCTGCGGTTACAGCCTCTCTTCTCCACGTCACTCCCACACATTCCCTCATCCCATCCTCTCCAGCCCGTGTCTCCCCACTGCTGGATGAAGCCTCCCCAGTGATCTCCCAGGTCCTGCGGTTACAGCCTCTCCTCTCCACGTCGCTCCCACACATTCCCTTATCCCATCCTCTCCAGCCCGTGTCTCACCACTGCTGGATGAAGCCTCCCCAGTGATCTCCCAGGTCCTGCGGTTACAGCCTCTCTTCTCCACGTCGCTCCCACACATTCCCTCATCCCATCCTCTCCAGCCCGTGTCTCCCCACTGCTGGATGAAGCCTCCCCAGTGATCTCCCAGGTCCTGCGGTTACAACCTCTCTTCTCCACGTCGCTCCCACACATTCCCTCATCCCATCCTCTCCAGCCCGTGTCTCCCCACTGCTGGATGAAGCCTCCCCAGTGATCTCCCAGGTCCTGCGGTTACAGCCTCTCTTCTCCACGTCACTCCCACACATTCCCTCATCCCATCCTCTCCAGCCCGTGTCTCCCCACTGCTGGATGAAGCCTCCCCAGTGATCTCCCAGGTCCTGCGGTTACAGCCTCTCCTCTCCACGTCGCTCCCACACATTCCCTTATCCCATCCTCTCCAGCCCGTGTCTCACCACTGCTGGATGAAGCCTCCCCAGTGATCTCCCAGGTCCTGCGGTTACAGCCTCTCTTCTCCACGTCGCTCCCACACATTCCCTCATCCCATCCTCTCCAGCCCGTGTCTCCCCACTGCTGGATGAAGCCTCCCCAGTGATCTCCCAGGTCCTGCGGTTACAGCCTCTCTTCTCCACGTCGCTCCCACACATTCTCTCATCCCATCCTCTCCAGCCCGTGTCTCCCCACTGCTGGATGAAGCCTCTCAGTGATCTCCCAGGTCCTGCGGTTACAGCCTCTCTTCTCCACGTCGCTCCCACACATTCCCTCATCCCATCCTCTCCAGCCCGTGTCTCCCCACTGCTGGATGAAGTCTCCCCAGTGATCTCCCAGGTCCTGCGGTTACAGCCTCTCTTCTCCACGTCGCTCCCACACATTCCCTCATCCCATCCTCTCCAGCCCGTCTCCCCACTGCTGGATGAAGCCTCCCCAGTGATCTCCCAGGTCCTGCGGTTACAGCCTCTCTTCTCCACGTCGCTCCCACACATTCCATCATCCTATCCTCTCCAGCCCGTGTCTCCCCACTGCTAGATGAAGTCTCCCCAGTGATCTCCCAGGTCCTGCGGTTACAGCCTCTCTTCTCCACGTCGCTCCTACACATTCCCTCATCCCGTCCTCCCCAGCCCATATCTCCCCACTGCTGGGTGAAGCCTCCCCAGTGATCTCCCAGGTCCTGCGGTTACAGCTTCTCTTCTCCACGTCGCCCCCACACATTCCCTCCTCCCATCCTCCCCAGCCCGTGTCTCCCCACTGCTGGATGAAGCCTCCCCAGTGATCCCCCAGGTCCTGCGGTTACAGCCTCTCTTCTCCAAGTCGCTCCCACACATTCCCTCATCCCATCCTCTCCAGCCCGTGTCTCCCCACTGCTGGATGAAGCCTCCCCAGTGATCTCCCAGGTCCTGCGGTTACAGCCTCTCTTCTCCACGTCACTCCCACACATTCCCTCATCCCATCCTCTCCAGCCCGTGTCTCCCCACTGCTGGATGAAGTCTCCCCAGTGATCTCCCAGGTCCAGCGGTTACAGCCTCTCTTCTCCACATCGCTCCCACACATTCCCTCATCCCATCCTCTCCAGCCCGTGTCTCCCCACTGCTGGATGAAGCCTCCCCAGTGATCTCCCAGGTCCTGCGGTTACAGCCTCTCCTCTCCACGTCGCTCCCACACATTCCCTTATCCCATCCTCTCCAGCCCGTGTCTCACCACTGCTGGATGAAGCCTCCCCAGTGATCTCCCAGGTCCTGCGGTTACAGCCTCTCTTCTCCACGTCGCTCCCACACATTCCCTCATCCCATCCTCTCCAGCCCGTGTCTCCCCACTGCTGGATGAAGCCTCCCCAGTGATCTCCCAGGTCCTGCGGTTACAGCCTCTCTTCTCCACGTCGCTCCCACACATTCTCTCATCCCATCCTCTCCAGCCCGTGTCTCCCCACTGCTGGATGAAGCCTCTCAGTGATCTCCCAGGTCCTGCGGTTACAGCCTCTCTTCTCCACGTCGCTCCCACACATTCCCTCATCCCATCCTCTCCAGCCCGTGTCTCCCCACTGCTGGATGAAGTCTCCCCAGTGATCTCCCAGGTCCTGCGGTTACAGCCTCTCTTCTCCACGTCGCTCCCACACATTCCCTCATCCCATCCTCTCCAGCCCGTCTCCCCACTGCTGGATGAAGCCTCCCCAGTGATCTCCCAGGTCCTGCGGTTACAGCCTCTCTTCTCCACGTCGCTCCCACACATTCCATCATCCTATCCTCTCCAGCCCGTGTCTCCCCACTGCTGGATGAAGCCTCCCCAGTGATCTCCCAGGTCCTGCGGTTACAGCTTCCCTTCTCCACGTCGCTCCCACACATTCCCTCATCTCATCCTCTCCAGCCCATGTCTCCCCACTGCTGGATGAAGCCTCTCAGTGATCTCCCAGGTCCTGCGGTTACAGCCTCTCTTCTCCACGTCGCTCCCACACATTTCCTCATCCCATCCTCTCCAGCCCGTGTCTCCCCACTGCTGGATGAAGCCTCCCCAGTGATCTCCCAGGTCCTGCGGTTACAGCCTCTCTTCTCCACGTCGCTCCCACACATTCCCTCATCCCATCCTCTCCAGCCCGTGTCTCCCCACTGCTGGATGAAGCCTCCCCAGTGATCTCCCAGGTCCTGCGGTTACAGCCTCTCTTCTCCACGTCGCTCCCACACATTCCCTCATCCCATCCTCTCCAGCCCGTGTCTCCCCACTGCTGGATGAAGCCTCCCCAGTGATCTCCCAGGTCCTGCGGTTACAGCCTCTCTTCTCCACGTCGCTCCCACACATTCTCTCATCCCATCCTCTCCAGCCCGTGTCTCCCCACTGCTGGATGAAGCCTCTCAGTGATCTCCCAGGTCCTGCGGTTACAGCCTCTCTTCTCCACGTCGCTCCCACACATTCCCTCATCCCATCCTCTCCAGCCCGTGTCTCCCCACTGCTGGATGAAGTCTCCCCAGTGATCTCCCAGGTCCTGCGGTTACAGCCTCTCTTCTCCACGTCGCTCCCACACATTCCCTCATCCCATCCTCTCCAGCCCGTCTCCCCACTGCTGGATGAAGCCTCCCCAGTGATCTCCCAGGTCCTGCGGTTACAGCCTCTCTTCTCCACGTCGCTCCCACACATTCCATCATCCTATCCTCTCCAGCCCGTGTCTCCCCACTGCTGGATGAAGCCTCCCCAGTGATCTCCCAGGTCCTGCGGTTACAGCTTCCCTTCTCCACGTCGCTCCCACACATTCCCTCATCTCATCCTCTCCAGCCCATGTCTCCCCACTGCTGGATGAAGCCTCTCAGTGATCTCCCAGATCCTGCGGTTACAGCCTCTCTTCTCCACGTCGCTCCCACACATTTCCTCATCCCATCCTCTCCAGCCCGTGTCTCCCCACTGCTGGATGAAGCCTCCCCAGTGATCTCCCAGGTCCTGCGGTTACAGCCTCTCTTCTCCACGTCGCTCCCACACATTCCCTCATCCCATCCTCTCCAGCCCGTGTCTCCCCACTGCTGGATGAAGCCTCCCCAGTGATCTCCCAGGTCCTGCGGTTACAGCCTCTCTTCTCCACGTCGCTCCCACACATTCCCTCATCCCATCCTCCCCAGCCCGTGTCTCCCCACTGCTGGATGAAGCCTCCCCAGTGATCTCCCAGGTCCTGCGGTTACAGCCTCTCTTCTCCACGTCGCTCCCACACATTCCCTCATCCCATCCTCCCCAGCCCGTGTCTCCCCACTGCTAGATGAAGTCTCCCCAGTGATCTCCCAGGTCCTGCGGTTACAGCCTCTCTTCTCCACGTCGCTCCTACACATTCCCTCATCCCGTCCTCCCCAGCCCATATCTCCCCACTGCTGGGTGAAGCCTCCCCAGTGATCTCCCAGGTCCTGCGGTTACAGCTTCTCTTCTCCACGTCGCCCCCACACATTCCCTCCTCCCATCCTCCCCAGCCCGTGTCTCCCCACTGCTGGATGAAGCCTCCCCAGTGATCCCCCAGGTCCTGCGGTTACAGCCTCTCTTCTCCAAGTCGCTCCCACACATTCCCTCATCCCATCCTCTCCAGCCCGTGTCTCCCCACTGCTGGATGAAGCCTCCCCAGTGATCTCCCAGGTCCTGCGGTTACAGCCTCTCTTCTCCACGTCACTCCCACACATTCCCTCATCCCATCCTCTCCAGCCCGTGTCTCCCCACTGCTGGATGAAGTCTCCCCAGTGATCTCCCAGGTCCAGCGGTTACAGCCTCTCTTCTCCACATCGCTCCCACACATTCCCTCATCCCGTCCTCCCCAGCCCATATCTCCCCACTGCTGGATGAAGCCTCCCCAGTGATCTCCCAGGTCCTGCGGTTACAGCTTCTCTTCTCCACGTCGCCCCCACACATTCCCTCCTCCCATCCTCCCCAGCCCGTGTCTCCCCACTGCTGGATGAAGCCTCCCCAGTGATCCCCCAGGTCCTGCGGTTACAGCCTCTCTTCTCCACGTCGCTCCCACACATTCCCTCATCCCATCCTGTCCAGCCCGTGTCTCCCCACTTCTGGATGAAGCCTCCCCAGTGATCTCCCAGGTCCTGCGGTTACAGCCTCTTCTCCACGTCACTCCCACACATTCCCTCATCCCATCCTCTCCAGCCCGTGTCTCCCCACTGCTGGATGAAGCCTCCCCAGTGATCTCCCAGGTCCTGCGGTTACAGCCTCTCTTCTCCACGTCGCTCCCACACATTCCCTCATCCCATCTTACTATTGGTCGTCTTGGTCTTTTCATCTCTCTTGGAATCCAGTTGAGTTCCATCTTTGTCCAACGATGGTCATTTCTTCTTGCGATATGTCCGGCCCACCGCCATTTTAATTTCTTCCCATTCGTTCTTTTCCCTGTCTCCGGGTAATACCCAGCATTCATCTCTCCATACTTCTTTGGGTAATACCCAGCATGCATCTCTCCATACTTCTTTGGTCACATCCCTACGTGAGCGCGGGCAGCATACACGGGTCACATCCATCCCGTCTTCCTTCTCCTGTTGGTTTCATTCCTACAGTCCCCCACCCATTGTTACTTGCTGGCCGAGGTAGACATGGTCTTCCACTTCAGGATTCCATTGATGGACCACTGGTATGACATTAACCCATGGCCACGCGTAGACCCTTCGCTGGCCATCTTTGGCCCACCAGCTGAAGACCCCCTTGCCCCACAGCGTTGACCTAAGTGTCTATCGTTCCCCGTGGTTAGTTTGTTGGGCCGCAGGGGAGGGGTCTGTGACTGGGTGCGAAGTTCCACGGCCAAAACCCAAGTGTAACGCTCGCCCCTCCCACTCATCAGGTGAACGCGTTGCCGGTCGAACGGATCCAGGAAATCCAGAAAGCCATCGAGCTGTTCTCCGTGGGGCAGGGGCCGGCGAAAACCATGGAAGAGGCGAGCAAGAGGAGCTACCAATTCTGGGACACGCAACCCGTTCCCAAACTGGGTAACGGCCATTTTCTTGTGTCCCACCCCCTCTGCTGAACAGGGTTAAAGGTGCAGCCCCCCAGCAAATCAAATGTTGTCGTCCAAAATCTAACTGGCTTCCTTAAACTAATCTGAAGGGCTTTTCTTTCCCCTTATCCTAGGAGGGACTGACCCCTTAACCATGTCACTGCCATTAGTACACTTTGCCCCTAGGAGGGACTGACCCCTTAACCATGTCACTGCCATTAGTACACAGTGCCCTAGGAGGGACTGACCCCTTAACCATGTCACTGCCATTAGTACACTTTGCCCCTAGGAGGGACTGACCCCTTAACCATGTCACTGCCATTAGTACACTTTGCTCCTAGGAGGGACTGACCCCTTAACCATGTCACTGCCATTAGTACACTTTGCCCCTAGGAGGGACTGACCCCTTAAACATGTCACTGCCATTAGTACACTTTGCCCCTAGGAGGGACTGACCCCTTAACCATGTCACTGCCATTAGTACACTTTGTCCCTAGGAGGGGCTGACCCATTAATCCTGTCACTGCCATTAGTACACTTTGCCCCCAGGAGGGACTGACCCCTTAACCATGTCACTGCCATTAGTACACTTTGCCCCTAGGAGGGACTGACCCCTTAACCCTGTCACTGCCATTAGTACACTTTGTCCCTAGGAGAGACTGACCCCTTAACCATGTCACTGCCGTTAGTACACTTTGCCCCTAGGAGGGACTGACCCCTTAACCATGTCACTGCCGTTAGTACACTTTGCCCCTAGGAGGGACTGACCCCTTAACCATGTCACTGCCGTTAGTACACTTTGCCCCTAGGAGAGACTGACCCCTTAACCATGTCACTGCCATTAGTACACTTTGCCCCTAGGAGGGACTGACCCCTTAACCATGTCACTGCCATTAGTACACTTTGCCCCTAGGAGGGACTGATCCCTTAACCATGTCACTGCCATTAGTACACTTTGCCCCTAGGAGGGACTGACCCCTTAACCATGTCACTGCCATTATTACACTTTGCCCCTAGGAGGGACTGACCCCTTAACCCTGTCACTGCCATTAGTACACTTTGCCCCTAGGAGATACTGATCCCTTAACCCTGTCACTGCCATTAGTACACTTTGCCCCTAGGAGATACTGATCCCTTAACCCTGTCACTGCCATTATTACACTTTGCCCCTAGGAGAGACTGACCCCTTAACCATGTCACTGCCATTAGTACACTTTGCCCCTAGGAGAGACTGACCCCTTAACCATGTAATTGCCATTAGTACACTTTGCCCCTAGGAGGGACTGACCCCTTAACCATGTCACTGCCATTAGTACACGTTGCCCCTAGGAGAGACTGACCCCTTAACCATGTCACTGCCGTTAGTACACTTTGCCCCTAGGAGAGACTGACCCCTTAACCATGTCACTGCCGTTAGTACACTTTGCCCCTAGGAGAGACTGACCCCTTAACCATGTCACTGCCATTAGTACACTTTGCCCCTAGGAGGGACTGACCCCTTAACCCTGTCACTGCCATTAGTACACTTTGCCCCTAGGGGGGACTGACCCCTTAACCATGTCACTGCCATTAGTACACTTTGCCCCTAGGAGAGACTGACCCCTTAACCATGTCACTGCCGTTAGTACACTTTGCCCCTAGGAGGGACTGACCCCTTAACCATGTCACTGCCATTAGTACACTTTGCCCCTAGGAGGGACTGACCCCTTAACCATGTCACTGCCATTAGTACATTTTGCCCCTAGGAGAGACTGACCCCTTAACCATGTCACTGCCATTAGTACACTTTGCCCCTAGGAGGGACTGACCCCTTAACCATGTCACTGCCATTAGTACACTTTGCCCCTAGGAGGGACTGACCCCTTAACCCTGTCACTGCCATTAGTACACTTTGCCCCTAGGAGGGACTGACCCCTTAACCATGTCACTGCCATTAGTACACTTTGCCCCTAGGAGGGACTGACCCCTTAACCATGTCACTGCCATTAGTACACTTTGCCCCTAGGAGGGACTGACCCCTTAACCATGTCACTGCCATTAGTACACTTTGCCCCTAGGAGGGACTGACCCCTTAACCCTGTCACTGCCATTAGTACACTTTGCCCCTAGGAGGGACTGACCCCTTAACCATGTCACTGCCATTAGTACACTTTGCCCCTAGGAGGGACTGACCCCTTAACCATGTCACTGCCATTAGTACACTTTGTCCCTAGGAGAGACTGACCCCTTAACCCTGTCACTGCCATTAGTACACTTTGCCCCTAGGAGAGACTGACCCCTTAACCATGTCACTGCCATTAGTACACTTTGCCCCTAGGAGAGACTGACCCCTTAACCATGTCACTGCCGTTAGTACACTTTGCCCCTAGGAGGGACTGACCCCTTAACCATGTCACTGCCATTAGTACACTTTGCCCCTAGGAGGGACTGACCCCTTAACCCTGTCACTGCCATTAGTACACTTTGCCCCTAGGAGGGACTGACCCCTTAACCATGTCACTGCCATTAGTACACTTTGCCCCGAGGAGAGACTGACCCCTTAACCATGTCACTGCCATTAGTACACTTTGCCCCTAGGAGAGACTGACCCCTTAACCATGTCACTGCCATTCGTGCACTTTGCCCCTAGGAGGGACTGACCCCTTAACCCTGTCACTGCCATTAGTACACTTTGCCCCTAGGAGGGACTGACCCCTTAACCATGTCACTGCCATTAGTACACTTTGCCCCTAGGAGGGACTGACCCCTTAACCATGTCACTGCCATTAGTACACTTTGCCCCTAGGAGGGACTGACCCCTTAACCATGTCACTGCCATTAGTACACTTTGCCCCTAGGAGGGACTGACCCCTTAACCATGTCACTGCCATTAGTTCACTTTGCCCCTAGGAGGGACTGACCCCTTAACCATGTCACTGCCATTAGTACACTTTGCCCCTAGGAGAGACTGACCCCTTAACCATGTCACTGCCATTAGTACACTTTGCCCCTAGGAGAGACTGACCCCTTAACCATGTCACTGCCATTAGTACACTTTGCCCCTAGGAGGGACTGACCCCTTAACCATGTCACTGCCATTAGTACACTTTGCCCCTAGGAGAGACTGACCCCTTAACCATGTCACTGCCATTAGTACACTTTGTCCCTAGGAGAGACTGACCCCTTATCCATGTCACTGCCATTAGTACACTTTGCCCCTAGGAGGGACTGACCCCTTAACCATGTCACTGCCATTAGTACACTTTGCCCCTAGGAGGGACTGACCCCTTAACCATGTCACTGCCATTAGTACACTTTGCCCCTAGGAGGGACTGACCCCTTAACCATGTCACTGCCATTAGTACACTTTGCCCCTAGGAGAGACTGACCCCTTAACCATGTCACTGCCATTAGTACACTTTGCCCCTAGGAGAGACTGACCCCTTATCCATGTCACTGCCATTAGTACACTTTGTCCCTAGGAGAGACTGACCCCTTATCCATGTCACTGCCATTAGTACACTTTGCCCCTAGGAGGGACTGACCCCTTAACCATGTCACTGCCATTAGTACACTTTGCCCCTAGGAGGGACTGACCCCTTAACCATGTCACTGCCATTAGTACACTTTGCCCCTAGGAGAGACTGACCCCTTAACCATGTCACTGCCATTAGTACACTTTGCCCCTAGGAGGGACTGACCCCTTAACCATGTCACTGCCATTAGTACACTTTGCCCCTAGGAGGGACTGACCCCTTAACCATGTCACTGCCATTAGTACACTTTGCCCCTAGGAGATTCTGACCCCTTAACCATGTCACTGCCATTAGTACACTTTGCCCCTAGGTGACACTGACCCCTTAACCCTGTCACTGCCATTAGTACACTTTGCCCCTAGGAGGGACTGACCCCTTAACCATGTCACTGCCATTAGTACACTTTGCCCCTAGGAGGGACTGACCCCTTAACCGTGTCACTGCCATTAGTACACTTTGCCCCTAGGAGGGACTGACCCCTTAACCATGTCACTGCCATTAGTACACTTTGCCCCTAGGAGGGACTGACCCCTTAACCATGTCACTGCCATTAGTACACTTTGCCCCTAGGATACACTGACCCCTTAACCATGTCACTGCCATTAGTACACTTTGCCCCTAGGAGAGACTGACCCCTTAACCCTGTCACTGCCATTAGTACACTTTGCCCCTAGGAGGGACTGACCCCTTAACCATGTCACTGCCATTAGTACACTTTGTCCCTAGGAGACACTGACCCCTTAACCATGTCACTGCCATTAGTACACTTTGTCCCTAGGAGACACTGACCCCTTAACCATGTCACTGCCATTAGTACACTTTGCCCCTAGGAGGGACTGACCCCTTAACCATGTCACTGCCATTAGTACACTTTGCCCCTAGGAGAGACTGACCCCTTAACCCTGTCACTGCCATTAGTACACTTTGCGCTTAGGAGAGACTGACCCCTTAACCATGTCACTGCCATTAGTACACTTTGCCCCTAGGAGACACTGACCCCTTAACCCTGTCACTGCCATTAGTACACTTTGCCCCTAGGAGGGACTGACCCCTTAACCATGTCACTGCCATTAGTACACTTTGCCCCTAGGAGGGACTGACCCTTTAACCATGTCACTGCCATTAGTACACTTTGCCCCTAGGAGACACTGACCCCTTAACCATGTCACTGCCATTAGTACACTTTGCCCCTAGGAGGGACTGACCCCTTAACCATGTCACTGCCATTAGTACAATTTGCCCCTAGGAGGGACTGACCCCTTAACCCTGTCACTGCCATTAGTACACTTTGCCCCTAGGAGACACTGACCCATTAACCATGTCACTGCCATTAGTACACTGTGCCCCTAGGAGAGACTGACCCCTTAACCATGTCACTGCCATTAGTACACTTTGCCCCTAGGAGGGACTGACCCCTTAACCAGGTCACTGCCATTAGTACACTTTGCCCCTAGGAGACACTGACCCCATAACCATGTCACTGCCATTAGTACACTTTGCCCCTAGGAGGGACTGATCCCTTAACCCTGTCACTGCCATTAGTACACTTTGCCCCTAGGAGGGACTGACCCCTTAACCATGTCACTGCCATTAGTACACTTTGCCCCTAGGAGACACTGACCCCTTAACCATGTCACTGCCATTAGTACACTTTGCCCCTAGGAGGGACTGTCCCCTTAACCATGTCACTGCCATTAGTACACTTTGCCCCTAGGAGAGACTGACCCCTTAACCATGTCACTGCCATTAGTACACTTTGCCCCAGGAGGGGCTGACCCCTTAACCATGTCACTGCCATTAGTACACTTTGCCCCTAGGAGGGACTGACCCCTTAACCATGTCACTGCCATTAGTACACTTTGCCCCTAGGAGGGGCTGACCCCTTATCCATGTCACTGCCATTAGTACACTTTGCCCCTATGAGGGACTGACCCCTTAACCATGTCACTGCCATTAGTACACTTTGCCCCTAGGAGAGACTGACCCCTTAACCATGTCACTGCCATTAGTACACTTTGCCCCTAGGAGGGACTGACCCCTTAACCCTGTCACTGCCATTAGTACACTTTGCCCCTAGGAGGGACTGACCTCTTAACCCTGTCACTGCCATTAGTACACTTTGCCCCTAGGAGAGACTGACCCCTTAACCCTGTCACTGCCATTAGTACACTTTGCCCCTAGGAGGGACTGACCCCTTAACCCTGTCACTGCCATTAGTACACTTTGCCCCTCGGAGGGACTGACCCCTTAACCCTGTCACTGCCATTAGTACACTTTGCCCCTCGGAGGGACGGACCCCTTATCCATGTCACTTGCAAGAGAGATCAACCACGCGTGGTCTCCAGCAAAAGGAGTTGGTGGTCAGGTGGCGGTGTCCTCTTGGCGCGTTGCACATACATTGTTGCTGCTTGCCCGCAGAGCTGACGCTCGGTAGTGACGCCCCCGCTTCTCCCCGGTAGGAGAGGTTGTGAGCTCGCACGGCCCCATCGAACCAGACAAGGATCACATCCGCCTGGAGCCGTACACCCTGCCGCCCGGCTTCTCCTGGGACGCGCTGGACCTGGGGGACAGGGGCGTGGTAAGCGTGGCAAGCGTGGCGCGCGCTCCCCCATAATAACAGCGTGTTCTTGTATAGCGCTGCTAGTTCTACGGAGCACTTTACAGGGACATTTTTGCTCTTCTCCTCTCTTCTCCCCCGCCTCTCCTCCTCTCTTCTCCTCTCTTCTCCCCCGCCTCTCCTCCTCTCTTCTCCTCTCTTCTCCCCCGCCTCTCCTCCTCTCTTCTTTTCTCTTCTCCCCCGCCTCTCCTCCTCTCTTCTTTTCTCTTCTCCCCCGCCTCTCCTCCTCTCTTCTTTTCTCTTCTCCCCCGCCTCTCCTCCTCTCCTCTCTTCTTCCCCGCCTCTCCTCCTCTCTTCTTTTCTCTTCTCCCCCGCCTCTCCTCCTCTCCTCTCTTCTCCCCCGCCTCTCCTCCTCTCCTCTCTTCTCCCCCTCCTCTCTTCTTTTCTCTTCTCCCCCGCCTCTCCTCCTGTCTTCTTTTCTCTTCTCCCCCGCCTCTCCTCCTGTCTTCTTTTCTCTACTCCCCCGCCTCTCCTCCTCTCCTCTCTTCTCCCCCTCCTCTCCTCCTCTCCTCTCTTCTCCCCCGCCTCTCCTCCTCTCCTCTCTTCTCCCCCGCCTCTCCTCCTCTCTTCTTTTCTCTTCTCCCCCGCCTCTCCTCCTCTCTTCTTTTCTCTTCTCCCCCGCCTCTCCTCCTCTCCTCTCTTCTCCCCCGCCTCTCCTCCTCTCCTCTCTTCTCCCCCGCCTCTCCTCCTCTCTTCTTTTCTCTTCTCCCCGCCTCTCCTCCTCTCTTCTTTTCTCTTCTCCCCCGCCTCTCCTCCTCTCCTCTCTTCTCCCCCGCCTCTCCTCCTCTCCTCCTCTCTTCTTTTCTCTTCTCCTCCGCCTCTCCTCCTCTCTTCTTTTCTCTTCTCCCCCGCCTCACCTCCTCTCCTCTCTTCTCCCCCGCCTCTCCTCCTCTCCTCTCTTCTCCCCGCCTCTCCTCCTCTCTTCTTTTCTCTTCTCCCCCGCCTCTCCTCCTCTCTTCTTTTCTCTTCTCCCCCGCCTCTCCTCCTCTCCTCTCTACTCCCCCGCCTCTCCTCCTCTCCTCTTTTCTCTACTCCCCCGCCTCTCCTCCTCTCTTCTCCCCCGCCTCTCCTCCTCTCTTCTTTTCTCTTCTCCCCCGCCTCTTCTCTCTTCTTTTTTCTTCTCCCCCGCCTCTCCTCTCTCCTTTTCTCTTCTCCCCCGCCTCTCCTCCTCTCCTCTCTTTTCTTCTCTTCTCCCCCGCCGCTCCTCCTCTCTTTTCTTCTCTTCTCCCTCTCTTTCCCCCCCTCTTCTCTTCTCCTCCTTCTTCTCCTCCTCTCTTCTCTTCTCCCCCGCCTCTCCTCTCTTCTCTTCTCCCCCCGCCTCTCCCTGCTCTCCTCTCACCTCTCCCCTTCTCCCCCCCAGCTGAAGGAGCTGTACACTTTGCTGAATGAGAACTACGTAGAAGACGATGACAATATGTTCCGCTTCGACTACTCCCCCGAGTTCCTGCTCTGGTGAGTGTGAGAGTGTGTCCCCCCTCCCCGGTCCCCCGAGTTTCTGCTTTGGTGAGTGTGTGTCCCCCCCCCCCTCCCCGGTCCCCTGATTTCTTGCTCTGGTGTGTGTGTGTTGTTTTCGCCCCTGAGTTCCTGCTGTGGT
Organism: Ascaphus truei; assembly: GCF_040206685.1. Classification (NCBI taxonomy): domain Eukaryota; kingdom Metazoa; phylum Chordata; class Amphibia; order Anura; family Ascaphidae; genus Ascaphus; species Ascaphus truei. Next base: position 26,539 of record NW_027454147.1, on the reverse strand, counting down.
GAGTGTCCGCTCACATTTTCTTACCCTTCCCCCCCCCGTGTTACTGTCCCACAGGCTGGGGGGGGGAGGGGGGAGTGTTTCTGGTTGAAATGATACTCTGTATTCTCTACTCTTGCGTCTTCCCTCTCTCCTCTGCATAATAACCTGCGTCTCCCCCTCTCCTCTGCATAATAACCTGCGTCTTCCCCCTCTCCTCTGCATAATAACCTGCGTCACCCCCTCTCCTCTGCATAATAACCTGCGTCTCCCCCTCTCCTCTGCATAATAACCTGCGTCTTCCCCCTCTCCTCTGCATAATAACCTGCGTCTTCCCCCTCTCCTCTGCATAATAACCTGCGTCTTCCCCCTCTCCTCTGCATAATAACCTGCGTCTTCCCCCTCTCCTCTGCATAATAACCTGCGTCTTCCCCCTCTCCTCTGCATAATAACCTGCGTCTTCCCCCTCTCCTCTGCATAATAACCTGCGTCTTCCCCCCTCTCCTCTGCATAATAACCTGCGTCTTCCCCCTCTCCTCTGCATAATAACCTGCGTCTCCCCCCTCTCCTCTGCATAATAACCTGCGTCTCCCCCCCCTCTCCTCTGCATAATAACCTGCGTCTTCCCCCTCTCCTCTGCATAATAACCTGCGTCTTCCCCCTCTCCTCTGCATAATAACCTGCGTCTCCCCCCTCTCCTCTGCATGATAACCTGCGTCTTCCCCCTCTCCTCTGCATAATAACCTGCGTCTTCCCCCTCTCCTCTGCATAATAACCTGCGTCTCCCCCCTCTCCTCTGCATAATAACCTGCGTCTTCCCCCTCTCCTCTGCATAATAACCTGCGTCTTCCCCCTCTCCTCTGCATAATAACCTGCGTCTTCCCCCTCTCCTCTGCATAATAACCTGCGTCTTCCCCCTCTCCTCTGCATAATAACCTGCGTCTTCCCCCTCTCCTCTGCATAATAACCTGCGTCTTCCCCCTCTCCTCTGCATAATAACCTGCGTCTTCCCCCTCTCCTCTGCATAATAACCTGCGTCTTCCCCCTCTCCTCTGCATAATAACCTGCGTCTTCCCCCTCTCCTCTGCATAATAACCTGCGTCTTCCCCCTCTCCTCTGCATAATAACCCGCGTCTTCCCCCTCTCCTCTGCATAATAACCTGCGTCTTTCCCCTCTCCTCTGCATAATAACCTGCGTCTTCCCCCTCTCCTCTGCATAATAACCTGCGTCATCCCCCTCTCCTCTGCATAATAACCTGCGTCTTCCCCCTCTCCTCTGCATAATAACCTGAGTCTTCCCTCTCTCCTCTGCATAATAACCTGCGTCTCCCCCTCTCCTCTGCATAATAACCTGCGTCTCCCCCTCTCCTCTGCATAATAACCTGCGTCTCCCCCTCTCCTCTGCATAATAACCTGCGTCTTCCCCCTCTCCTCTGCATAATAACCTGCGTCTTTCCCCTCTCCTCTGCATAATAACCTGCGTCTTCCCCCTCTCCTCTGCATAATAACCTGCGTCATCCCCCTCTCCTCTGCATAATAACCTGCGTCTTCCCCCTCTCCTCTGCATAATAACCTGAGTCTTCCCCCTCTCCTCTGCATAATAACCTGCGTCTCCCCCTCTCCTCTGCATAATAACCTGCGTCTCCCCCTCTCCTCTGCATAATAACCTGCGTCTTCCCCCTCTCCTCTGCATAATAACCTGCGTCTCCCCCTCTCCTCTGCATAATAACCTGCGTCTCCCCCTCTCCTCTGCATAATAACCTGCGTCTTCCCCTCTCCTCTCTGCATGATAACCTGCGTCTTCCCCCTCTCCTCTGCATGATAACCTGCGTCTTCCCCTCTCCTCTGCATAATAACCTGCGTCTCCCCCCTCTCCTCTGCATAATAACCTGCGTCTCCCCCCTCTCCTCTGCATAATAACCTGCGTCTCCCCCCTCTCCTCTGCATAATAACCTGCGTCTCCCCCCCCTCTCCTCTGCATAATAACCTGCGTCTTCCCCCTCTCCTCTGCATAATAACCTGCGTCTTCCCCCTCTCCTCTGCATAATAACCTGCGTCTTCCCCCTCTCCTCTGCATAATAACCTGCGTCTTCCCCCTCTCCTCTGCATAATAACCTGCGTCTTCCCCCTCTCCTCTGCATAATAACCTGCGTCTTCCCCCCTCTCCTCTGCATAATAACCTGCGTCGCCCCCCTCTCCTCTGCATAATAACCTGCGTCGCCCCCCTCTCCTCTGCATAATAACCTGCGTCGCCCCCCTCTCCTCTGCATAATAACCTGCGTCTTCCCCCTCTCCTGTGCATAATAACCTGCGTCTCCCCCTCTCCTCTGCATAATAACCTGCGTCTTCCCCCTCTCCTCTGCATAATAACCTGCGTCTTCCCCCTCTCCTCTGCATAATAACCTGCGTCTTCCCCCTCTCCTCTGCATAATAACCTGCGTCTTCCCCCTCTCCTCTGCATAATAACCTGCGTCTTCCCCCTCTCCTCTGCATAATAACCTGCGTCTCCCCCTCTCCTCTGCATAATAACCTGCGTCTTCCCCCTCTCCTCTGCATAATAACCTGCGTCTTCCCCCTCTCCTCTGCATAATAACCTGCGTCTCCCCCCTCTCCTCTGCATAATAACCTGCGTCTTCCCCCTCTCCTCTGCATAATAACCTGCGTCTTCCCCCCTCTCCTCTGCATAATAACCTGCGTCTTCCCCCTCTCCTCTGCATAATAACCTGCGTCTTCCCCCTCTCCTCTGCATAATAAACTGCGTCTCCCCCCTCTCCTCTGCATAATAACCTGCGTCTTCCCCCTCTCCTCTGCATAATAACCTGCGTCTTCCCCCTCTCCTCTGCATAATAACCTGCGTCTTCCCCCTCTCCTCTGCATTATAACCTGCGTCTTCCCCCCTCTCCTCTGCATAATAACCTGCGTCTTCCCCCTCTCCTCTGCATAATAACCTGCGTCTCCCCCCTCTCTTCTGCATAATAACCTGCGTCTTCCCCCTCTCCTCTGCATAATAACCTGCGTCTTCCCCCTCTCCTCTGCATAATAACCTGCGTCTTCCCCCTCTCCTCTGCATAATAACCTGCGTCTCCCCCCTCTCCTCTGCATAATAACCTGCGTCTCCCCCCTCTCCTATGCATAATAACCTGCGTCTCTCCCTCTCCTCTGCATAATAACCTGCGTCGCCCCCTCTCCTCTGCATAATAACCTGCGTCTTCCCCCTCTCCTCTGCTTAATAACCTGCGTCTTCCCTCTCTCCTCTGCATAATAACCTGCGTCTCCCCCTCTCCTCTGCATAATAACCTGTGTCTCCCCCTCTCCTCTGCATAATAACCTGTGTCTCCCCCTCTCCTCTGCATAATAACCTGCGTCTTCCCCCTCTCCTCTGCTTAATAACCTGCGTCTTCCCTCTCTCCTCTGCATAATAACCTGCGTCTCCCCCTCTCCTCTGCATAATAACCTGTGTCTCCCCCTCTCCTCTGCATAATAACCTGTGTCTCCCCCTCTCCTCTGCATAATAACCTGCGTCTTCCCCCTCTCCTCTGCTTAATAACCTGCGTCTTCCCTCTCTCCTCTGCATAATAACCTGCGTCTCCCCCTCTCCTCTGCATAATAACCTGCGTCTCCCCCTCTCCTCTGCATAATAACCTGTGTCTCCCCCTCTCCTCTGCATAATAACCTGCGTCTCCCCCTCTCCTCTGCATAATAACCTGCGTCTTCCCCCTCTCCTCTGCATAATAACCTGCGTCTTCCCCCTCTCCTCTGCATAATAACCTGTGTCTTCCCCTTCTCCTCTGCATAATAACCTGCGTCTTCCCCCTCTCCTCTGCATAATAACCTGCGTCTCCCCCTCTCCTCTGCATAATAACCTGCGTCTCCCCCTCTCCTCTGCATAATAACCTGTGTCTCCCCCTCTCCTCTGCATAATTACCTGTGTCTGCCCCTCTCCTCTGCATAATTTATTTATAATGTGTTACCAGGAAGTAATACAGTGAGAGTTACCTCTCGTTTTCACGTGTGTCCTGGACACAGTTATGATGACAAATACATGGTTACAAATACAGTTACATTAAGTGAGCCGGGTTATACACTATATAGAAGACATTGCATGCACAGTTAGGGATAATATATATTATAGGCGTATGTAACAGTTACAGATAATATATATTATCGTCAAATGAAACAGTTACAGATAATATATATTATTGTCAAATGAAACAGTTACAGACCAGATGAAAATGTGAGACAGCTTTAATTATGAAAGAAAGGCTGTGAGAGTCTCTGGTAGGTTGTTCCAGTTTTGGGGTGCACGGTAAGAGAAGGAGGAACGTCCGGATACTTTGTTTAGCCTTGGGACCATGAACAGTCTTTCGGAGTCTGATCTCAGGTGATAGGTGCTGCATGTGGTAGGGGTGAGGAGCTTGTTCAGATAGCTGGGTAGCATGCCCAGAAAGTATTTGAAGGCGAGACAGTAAAGGTGAACTTTGCGCCTAGACTCTAGTGACGACCAATCTAGTTCTTTGAGCATTTCGCAGTGATGTGTGTTGTAGTTGCATTGGAGAACAAAACGACAAATTGAATTGTAGAGGGTGTCAAGTTTGCTAAGGTGGGTTTGAGGAGCCGAGCCATATACTATGTCTCCATAGTCAATAATTGGCATTAACATCTGCTGTGCAATACGCTTTCTGACCAGGAGACTTAGGGAGGATTTGTTCCTGTAAAGTACCCCTAGTTTGGCATAGGTCTTGGTTGTCAGGGTATCAATGTGCATCCCGAATGTTAGGTGGGAGTCGAACCATAAGCCCAGGTATTTAAAACTAGTGACAGGGGTTAGGGTGGTGGTAGTGTTGGTTCTAATCAGGAGCTCAGTCGCTGGAAGCTTTACAAATTTAGTCTTGGTCCCAAATACCATTGTTACAGTCTTGTCAGTGTTTAAAAACAGTTTGTTTTTCCAGTACTTGAATCTCAAAGTCAGACTGAAGTATGTGTTGAAGGTCAGAGAGGCTATGGCTGTGTGCATATAGGATTGTGTCATCTGCATACATGTGTATTGAGGCTTCCTTACAAGCTGTAGGAAGATCATTGGTGAACACTGAGAAGAGTAGGGGCCCCAGAACAGAGCCTTGCGGGACACCACAGGTGATATCCAGGGGGTTGGAGTTAGAGCCTGAGATGGACACATGTTGGGATCTTCCTGATAGGTAGGACTGAAACCAGTAATAACCTGCGTCTCCCCCGCCCTCTCTGTATAATAACTCGCATCTCCCCCTCTCTCTGTATAATAACCCGCCTCGCCCCCTCTCTCTCAGGGCTCTCCGGCCCCCCGGGTGGCTGCCACAGTGGCACTGCGGGGTGAGGGTTATCTCCAGCAAGAAGTTGGTGGGTTTTATCAGCGCCATCCCGGCGACCGTTCATATCTACGACACGTGAGTGACTTGGGGCATACTCGCTACACATCTATACACGCGCAGGGGCCCTGCCTCACCCGCCTTCCCACCCATCTCTCATACACACTACCCATCTATACACACGTGGGGACCCTTCCCCCTCCTCATCCTCCCACTCATGCACACTACCCATTTATACACACGCGGGGGTCTCCCGGATCCCTCATTGGCTGATCTCGTCGCCCCCCTCTCGCCCAATCAGAGCAAAGAAGATGGTGGAGATTAACTTCCTCTGCGTCCACAAGAAGCTTCGCTCGAAGCGGGTCGCCCCGGTGCTGATCCGGGAGATCACCCGTCGGGTTCACATGGAGGGGATCTTCCAGGCCGTGTACACAGCGGGCGTGGTGCTGCCCAAACCCGTGGGAACCTGCAGGTACCTTCCTCCTTAGTACGAGTGGGCCGGTTAAAGATGGCAGCCCTCATGTGACGCCAACATGGATCCGCATGTAATGGGGTTTTTTTTTTTTTTTTTTGAACAGGCCCCAAAGCCTGCAGTAGAGTGTCCACACGGCAGCTCGTCCGGTTTTCATTCTCGCGTGCTCCACTTTAGCAGGAAGCGCGGAGCTGGTTTCCATTGGGGCTACAAAGGGTCTCGTCAGTGACGCCGTCTTAGGGACACTAAGACACACTTACTGTCACGTTATTGGGAGTTATAGGGCCTGGATGGGAGTAACACTAAGACATACTTACTGTCACGTTATTGGGAGTTATAGGGTGTGGATGGGAGTAACAGTAAGACACACTCACCGTCACGTTATTGGGAGTTATAGGGACTGGGTGGGAGTAACACTAAGACATACTTACCGTCACGTTATTGGGAGTTACAGGGACTGGATGGGAGTAACACTAAGACATACTTACCGTCACGTTATTGGGAGTTATAGGGCCTGGATGGGAGTAACACTAAGACATACTTACCGTCACGTTATTGGGAGTTATAGGGCCTGGATGGGAGTAACACTAAGACATACTTACCGTCACGTTATTGGGAGTTATAGGGACTGGATGGGAGTAACACTAAGACACACTTACCGTCACGTTATTGGGAGTTATAGGGCCTGGGTGGGAGTAACACTAAGACATACTCACCGTCACGTTATTGGGAGTTATAGGGACTGGATGGGAGTAACACTAAGACATACTTACCGTCACGTTATTGGGAGTTATAGGGACTGGAGGGGAGTAACACTAAGACATACTTACCGTCACGTTATTGGGAGTTATAGGGACTGGATGGGAGTAACACTAAGACATACTTACCGTCACGTTATAGGGAGTTATAGGGACTGGATGGGAGTAACACTAAGACATACTTACCGTCACGTTATTGGGAGTTATAGGGTCTGGATGGGAGTAACACTAAGACATACTTACTGTCACGTTATTGGGAGTTATAGGGTCTGGATGGGAGTAACAGTAAGACACACTCACCGTCACGTTATTGGGAGTTATAGGGACTGGGTGGGAGTAACACTAAGACATACTTACCGTCACGTTATTGGGAGTTATAGGGTCTGGATGGGAGTAACACTAAGACATACTTACCGTCACGTTATTGGGAGTTATAGGGCCTGGATGGGAGTAACACTAAGACATACTTACCGTCACGTTATTGGGAGTTATAGGGCCTGGATGGGAGTAACACTAAGACATACTTACCGTCACGTTATTGGGAGTTATAGGGTCTGGATGGGAGTAACACTAAGACATACTTACTGTCACGTTATTGGGAGTTATAGGGTCTGGATGGGAGTAACACTAAGACACACTTACCGTCACGTTATTGGGAGTTATAGGGCCTGGATGGGAGTAACACTAAGACATACTTACCGTCACATTATTGGGAGTTATAGGGACTGGATGGGAGTAACACTAAGACACACTTACCGTCACGTTATTGGGAGTTATAGGGCCTGGGTGGGAGTAACACTAAGACATACTCACCGTCACGTTATTGGGAGTTATAGGGACTGGATGGGAGTAACACTAAGACATACTTACCGTCACGTTATTGGGAGTTATAGGGACTGGATGGGAGTAACACTAAGACACACTTACCGTCACGTTATTGGGAGTTATAGGGCCTGGGTGGGAGTAACACTAAGACATACTCACCGTCACGTTATTGGGAGTTATAGGGACTGGATGGGAGTAACACTAAGACATACTTACCGTCACGTTATTGGGAGTTATAGGGACTGGATGGGAGTAACACTAAGACATACTTACCGTCACGTTATTGGGAGTTATAGGGACTGGATGGGAGTAACACTAAGACATACTTACCGTCACGTTATAGGGAGTTATAGGGACTGGATGGGAGTAACACTAAGACATACTTACCGTCACGTTATTGGGAGTTATAGGGTCTGGATGGGAGTAACACTAAGACATACTTACCGTCACGTTATTGGGAGTTATAGGGCCTGGGTGGGAGTAACACTAAGACATACTTACTGTCACGTTATTGGGAGTTATAGGGCCTGGGTGGGAGTAACACTAAGACATACTTACTGTCACGTTATTGGGAGTTATAGGGTGTGGATGGGAGTAACAGTAAGACACACTCACCGTCACGTTATTGGGAGTTATAGGGACTGGGTGGGAGTAACACTAAGACATACTTACCGTCACGTTATTGGGAGTTATAGGGTCTGGATGGGAGTAACACTAAGACATAATTACCGTCACGTTATTGGGAGTTATAGGGACTGGATGGGAGTAACACTAAGACATACTTACCGTCACGTTATTGGGAGTTATAGGGCCTGGATGGGAGTAACACTAAGACATACTTACCGTCACGTTATTGGGAGTTATAGGGCCTGGATGGGAGTAACACTAAGACATACTTACCGTCACGTTATTGGGAGTTATAGGGACTGGATGGGAGTAACACTAAGACATACTTACCGTCACTTTATTGGGAGTTATAGGGTCTGGATGGGAGTAACACTAAGACATACTTACCGTCACGTTATTGGGAGTTATAGGGCCTGGATGGGAGTAACACTAAGACATACTTACCGTCACGTTATTGGGAGTTATAGGGACTGGATGGGAGTAACACTAAGACACACTTACCGTCACGTTATTGGGAGTTATAGGGCCTGGGTGGGAGTAACACTAAGACATACTCACCGTCACGTTATTGGGAGTTATAGGGACTGGATGGGAGTAACACTAAGACATACTTACCGTCACGTTATTGGGAGTTATAGGGACTGGATGGGAGTAACACTAAGACATACTTACCGTCACGTTATTGGGAGTTATAGGGACTGGATGGCAGTAACACTAAGACATACTTACCGTCACGTTATAGGGAGTTATAGGGACTGGATGGGAGTAACACTAAGACATACTTACCGTCACGTTATTGGGAGTTATAGGGTCTGGATGGGAGTAACACTAAGACATACTTACTGTCACGTTATTGGGAGTTATAGGGTGTGGATGGGAGTAACAGTAAGACACACTCACCGTCACGTTATTGGGAGTTATAGGGACTGGGTGGGAGTAACACTAAGACATACTTACCGTCACGTTATTGGGAGTTATAGGGTCTGGATGGGAGTAACACTAAGACATAATTACCGTCACGTTATTGGGAGTTATAGGGCCTGGATGGGAGTAACACTAAGACATACTTACCGTCACGTTATTGGGAGTTATAGGGCCTGGATGGGAGTAACACTAAGACATACTTACTGTCACGTTATTGGGAGTTATAGGGCCTGGATGGGAGTAACACTAAGACATACTTACCGTCACGTTATTGGGAGTTATAGGGTCTGGATGGGAGTAACACTAAGACACACTTACCGTCACGTTATTGGGAGTTATAGGGCCTGGATGGGAGTAACACTAAGACATACTTACCGTCACATTATTGGGAGTTATAGGGACTGGATGGGAGTAACACTAAGACACACTTACCGTCACGTTATTGGGAGTTATAGGGCCTGGGTGGGAGTAACACTAAGACATACTCGCCGTCACGTTATTGGGAGTTATAGGGACTGGATGGGAGTAACACTAAGACATACTTACCGTCACGTTATTGGGAGTTATAGGGACTGGATGGGAGTAACACTAAGACATACTTACCGTCACGTTATTGGGAGTTATAGGGACTGGATGGGAGTAACACTAAGACACACTTACCGTCACGTTATTGGGAGTTATAGGGCCTGGGTGGGAGTAACACTAAGACATACTTACCGTCACGTTATTGGGAGTTATAGGGCCTGGGTGGGAGTAACACTAAGACATACTTACCGTCACGTTATTGGGAGTTATAGGGACTGGATGGGAGTAACACTAAGACACACTTACCGTCACGTTATTGGGAGTTATAGGGACTGGATGGGAGTAACACTAAGACATACTTACCGTCACGTTATTGGGAGTTATAGGGACTGGATGGGAGTAACACTAAGACATACTTACCGTCACGTTATTGGGAGTTATAGGGACTGGATGGGAGTAACACTAAGACATACTTACCGTCACGTTATAGGGAGTTATAGGGACTGGATGGGAGTAACACTAAGACATACTTACCGTCACGTTATTGGGAGTTATAGGGTCTGGATGGGAGTAACACTAAGACATACTTACTGTCACGTTATTGGGAGTTATAGGGTGTGGATGGGAGTAACAGTAAGACACACTCACCGTCACGTTATTGGGAGTTATAGGGACTGGGTGGGAGTAACACTAAGACATACTTACCGTCACGTTATTGGGAGTTATAGGGTCTGGATGGGAGTAACACTAAGACATAATTACCGTCACGTTATTGGGAGTTATAGGGACTGGATGGGAGTAACACTAAGACATACTTACCGTCACGTTATTGGGAGTTATAGGGACTGGATGGGAGTAACACTAAGACATACTTACCGTCACGTTATTGGGAGTTATAGGGCCTGGATGGGAGTAACACTAAGACATACTTACCGTCACGTTATTGGGAGTTATAGGGACTGGATGGGAGTAACACTAAGACATACTTACCGTCACGTTATTGGGAGTTATAGGGTCTGGATGGGAGTAACACTAAGACATACTTACCGTCACGTTATTGGGAGTTATAGGGACTGGATGGGAGTAACACTAAGACATACTTACCGTCACGTTATTGGGAGTTATAGGGACTGGATGGGAGTAACACTAAGACACACTTACCGTCACGTTATTGGGAGTTATAGGGACTGGATGGGAGTAACACTAAGACATAATTACCGTCACGTTATTGGGAGTTATAGGGACTGGATGGGAGTAACACTAAGACATACTTACCGTCACGTTATTGGGAGTTATAGGGACTGGATGGGAGTAACACTAAGACATACTTACCGTCACGTTATTGGGAGTTATAGGGACTGGATGGGAGTAACACTAAGACATACTTACCGTCACGTTATAGGGAGTTATAGGGACTGGATGGGAGTAACACTAAGACATACTTACCGTCACGTTATTGGGAGTTATAGGGTCTGGATGGGAGTAACACTAAGACATACTTACCGTCACGTTATTGGGAGTTATAGGGCCTGGGTGGGAGTAACACTAAGACATACTTACTGTCACGTTATTGGGAGTTATAGGGCCTGGGTGGGAGTAACACTAAGACATACTTACTGTCACGTTATTGGGAGTTATAGGGTGTGGATGGGAGTAACAGTAAGACACACTCACCGTCACGTTATTGGGAGTTATAGGGACTGGGTGGGAGTAACACTAAGACATACTTACCGTCACGTTATTGGGAGTTATAGGGTCTGGATGGGAGTAACACTAAGACATAATTACCGTCACGTTATTGGGAGTTATAGGGACTGGATGGGAGTAACACTAAGACATACTTACCGTCACGTTATTGGGAGTTAAAGGGCCTGGATGGGAGTAACACTAAGACATACTTACCGTCACGTTATTGGGAGTTATAGGGCCTGGATGGGAGTAACACTAAGACATACTTACCGTCACGTTATTGGGAGTTATAGGGACTGGATGGGAGTAACACTAAGACATACTTACCGTCACTTTATTGGGAGTTATAGGGTCTGGATGGGAGTAACACTAAGACATACTTACCGTCACGTTATTGGGAGTTATAGGGCCTGGATGGGAGTAACACTAAGACATACTTACCGTCACGTTATTGGGAGTTATAGGGACTGGATGGGAGTAACACTAAGACACACTTACCGTCACGTTATTGGGAGTTATAGGGCCTGGGTGGGAGTAACACTAAGACATACTCACCGTCACGTTATTGGGAGTTATAGGGACTGGATGGGAGTAACACTAAGACATACTTACCGTCACGTTATTGGGAGTTATAGGGACTGGATGGGAGTAACACTAAGACATACTTACCGTCACGTTATTGGGAGTTATAGGGACTGGATGGCAGTAACACTAAGACATACTTACCGTCACGTTATAGGGAGTTATAGGGACTGGATGGGAGTAACACTAAGACATACTTACCGTCACGTTATTGGGAGTTATAGGGTCTGGATGGGAGTAACACTAAGACATACTTACTGTCACGTTATTGGGAGTTATAGGGTGTGGATGGGAGTAACAGTAAGACACACTCACCGTCACGTTATTGGGAGTTATAGGGACTGGGTGGGAGTAACACTAAGACATACTTACCGTCACGTTATTGGGAGTTATAGGGACTGGATGGGAGTAACACTAAGACATACTTACCGTCACGTTATTGGGAGTTATAGGGACTGGATGGGAGTAACACTAAGACATACTTACCGTCACGTTATAGGGAGTTATAGGGACTGGATGGGAGTAACACTAAGACATACTTACCGTCACGTTATTGGGAGTTATAGGGTCTGGATGGGAGTAACACTAAGACATACTTACCGTCACGTTATTGGGAGTTATAGGGCCTGGGTGGGAGTAACACTAAGACATACTTACTGTCACGTTATTGGGAGTTATAGGGCCTGGGTGGGAGTAACACTAAGACATACTTACTGTCACGTTATTGGGAGTTATAGGGTGTGGATGGGAGTAACAGTAAGACACACTCACCGTCACGTTATTGGGAGTTATAGGGACTGGGTGGGAGTAACACTAAGACATACTTACCGTCACGTTATTGGGAGTTATAGGGTCTGGATGGGAGTAACACTAAGACATAATTACCGTCACGTTATTGGGAGTTATAGGGACTGGATGGGAGTAACACTAAGACATACTTACCGTCACGTTATTGGGAGTTATAGGGCCTGGATGGGAGTAACACTAAGACATACTTACCGTCACGTTATTGGGAGTTATAGGGCCTGGATGGGAGTAACACTAAGACATACTTACCGTCACGTTATTGGGAGTTATAGGGACTGGATGGGAGTAACACTAAGACATACTTACCGTCACTTTATTGGGAGTTATAGGGTCTGGATGGGAGTAACACTAAGACATACTTACCGTCACGTTATTGGGAGTTATAGGGCCTGGATGGGAGTAACACTAAGACATACTTACCGTCACGTTATTGGGAGTTATAGGGACTGGATGGGAGTAACACTAAGACACACTTACCGTCACGTTATTGGGAGTTATAGGGCCTGGGTGGGAGTAACACTAAGACATACTCACCGTCACGTTATTGGGAGTTATAGGGACTGGATGGGAGTAACACTAAGACATACTTACCGTCACGTTATTGGGAGTTATAGGGACTGGATGGGAGTAACACTAAGACATACTTACCGTCACGTTATTGGGAGTTATAGGGACTGGATGGCAGTAACACTAAGACATACTTACCGTCACGTTATAGGGAGTTATAGGGACTGGATGGGAGTAACACTAAGACATACTTACCGTCACGTTATTGGGAGTTATAGGGTCTGGATGGGAGTAACACTAAGACATACTTACTGTCACGTTATTGGGAGTTATAGGGTGTGGATGGGAGTAACAGTAAGACACACTCACCGTCACGTTATTGGGAGTTATAGGGACTGGGTGGGAGTAACACTAAGACATACTTACCGTCACGTTATTGGGAGTTATAGGGTCTGGATGGGAGTAACACTAAGACATAATTACCGTCACGTTATTGGGAGTTATAGGGCCTGGATGGGAGTAACACTAAGACATACTTACCGTCACGTTATTGGGAGTTATAGGGCCTGGATGGGAGTAACACTAAGACATACTTACTGTCACGTTATTGGGAGTTATAGGGCCTGGATGGGAGTAACACTAAGACATACTTACCGTCACGTTATTGGGAGTTATAGGGTCTGGATGGGAGTAACACTAAGACACACTTACCGTCACGTTATTGGGAGTTATAGGGCCTGGATGGGAGTAACACTAAGACATACTTACCGTCACATTATTGGGAGTTATAGGGACTGGATGGGAGTAACACTAAGACACACTTACCGTCACGTTATTGGGAGTTATAGGGCCTGGGTGGGAGTAACACTAAGACATACTCGCCGTCACGTTATTGGGAGTTATAGGGACTGGATGGGAGTAACACTAAGACATACTTACCGTCACGTTATTGGGAGTTATAGGGACTGGATGGGAGTAACACTAAGACATACTTACCGTCACGTTATTGGGAGTTATAGGGACTGGATGGGAGTAACACTAAGACACACTTACCGTCACGTTATTGGGAGTTATAGGGCCTGGGTGGGAGTAACACTAAGACATACTTACCGTCACGTTATTGGGAGTTATAGGGCCTGGGTGGGAGTAACACTAAGACATACTTACCGTCACGTTATTGGGAGTTATAGGGACTGGATGGGAGTAACACTAAGACACACTTACCGTCACGTTATTGGGAGTTATAGGGACTGGATGGGAGTAACACTAAGACATACTTACCGTCACGTTATTGGGAGTTATAGGGACTGGATGGGAGTAACACTAAGACATACTTACCGTCACGTTATTGGGAGTTATAGGGACTGGATGGGAGTAACACTAAGACATACTTACCGTCACGTTATAGGGAGTTATAGGGACTGGATGGGAGTAACACTAAGACATACTTACCGTCACGTTATTGGGAGTTATAGGGTCTGGATGGGAGTAACACTAAGACATACTTACTGTCACGTTATTGGGAGTTATAGGGTGTGGATGGGAGTAACAGTAAGACACACTTACCGTCATGTTATTGGGAGTTATAGGGACTGGATGGGAGTAACACCAAGACATACTTACCGTCACGTTATTGGCAGTTATAGGGTCTGGATGGGAGTAACACTAAGACATAATTACCGTCACGTTATTGGGAGTTATAGGGACTGGATGGGAGTAACACTAAGACATACTTACCGTCACGTTATTGGGAGTTATAGGGCCTGGATGGGAGTAACACTAAGACATACTTACCGTCACGTTATTGGGAGTTATAGGGCCTGGATGGGAGTAACACTAAGACATACTTACCGTCACGTTATTGGGAGTTATAGGGACTGGATGGGAGTAACACTAAGACATACTTACCGTCACGTTATTGGGAGTTATAGGGTCTGGATGGGAGTAACACTAAGACATACTTACCGTCACGTTATTGGGAGTTATAGGGACTGGATGGGAGTAACACTAAGACATACTTACCGTCACGTTATTGGGAGTTATAGGGACTGGATGGGAGTAACACTAAGACACACTTACCGTCACGTTATTGGGAGTTATAGGGACTGGATGGGAGTAACACTAAGACATAATTACCGTCACGTTATTGGGAGTTATAGGGACTGGATGGGAGTAACACTAAGACATACTTACCGTCACGTTATTGGGAGTTATAGGGTCTGGATGGGAGTAACACTAAGACATACTTACCGTCACGTTATTGGGAGTTATAGGGACTGGATGGGAGTAACACTAAGACATACTTACCGTCACGTTATTGGGAGTTATAGGGACTGGATGGGAGTAACACTAAGACATACTTACCGTCACGTTATTGGGAGTTATAGGGACTGGATGGGAGTAACACTAAGGCACACTTACCGTCACGTTATTGGGAGTTATAGGGACTGGATGGGAGTAACACTAAGACATACTTACCGTCACGTTATTGGGAGTTATAGGGACTGGATGGGAGTAACACTAAGACATACTTACCGTCACGTTATTGGGAGTTATAGGGCCTGGATGGAAGTAACACTAAGACACACTTACCGTTACGTTATTGGGAGTTATTGGGTCTGGATGGGAGTAACACTAAGACATACTTACCGTCACGTTATTGGGAGTTATAGGGACTGGATGGGAGTAACACTAAGACACTCTTACCGTCACGTTATTGGGAGTTATAGGGACTGGATGGGAGTAACACTAAGACATACTTACCGTCACGTTATTGGGAGTTATAGGGACTGGATGGGAGTAACACTAAGACACACTTACCGTCACGTTATTGGGAGTTATAGGGTCTGGATGGGAGTAACAGTAAGACACACTTACCGTCACGTTATTGGGAGTTATAGGGTCTGGATGGGAGTAACACTAAGACACACTTACCGTCACGTTATTGGGAGTTATAGGGTCTGGATGGGAGTAACACTAAGACACACTTACCGTCACGTTATTGGGAGTTATAGGGTCTGGATGGGAGTAACACTAAGACACACTTACCGTCACGTTATTGGGAGTTATAGGGTCTGGATGGGAGTAACACTAAGACACACTTACCGTCACGTTATTGGGAGTTATAGGGACTGGATGGGAGTAACACTAAGACATACTTACCGTCACGTTATTGGGAGTTATAGGGACTGGATGGGAGTAACACTAAGACATACTTACCATCACGTTATTGGGAGTTATAGGGCCTGGATGGGAGTAACACTAAGACATACTTACCGTCACGTTATTGGGAGTTATAGGGTGTGGATGGGAGTAACACTAAGACATACTTACCGTCACGTTATTGGGAGTTATAGGGCCTGGATGGGAGTAACACTAAGACACACTTACCGTCACGTTATTGGGAGTAATTGGGAGTTATAGGGTCTGGATGGAGGTAACACTAAGACATATTTATTGGAAGATAACACAACAATATCCTACAACGTGACGGTGACCCTGTGCTAATGAGATGCAGAACGGGCGTTGATATTAATGTCCCATTTCGCGTCCTGATTTAATGGCGCTTTGTGGCTCCGGACGTTAAAAGGCTAATTAGGTCATTAATTAAGGCGCCCGAAATTAACCAGGCTGCTTAATACTCTTTCCAAGACTCAAACGGTTTAAATAAATCTGTGAGCAGGGATACACGTGGGGGAGACGCCATCTTTAAAAAAAACAAAAATAAATGTACAGCTTTAAGGCCGAGCGCCGTTTAGTAACCGGGGCCAGGCTTGGCACTACGCCCCTCCCGTGACGCCCGGCTCGTCCCCGCAGGTACTGGCACCGGTCACTGAACCCCCGCAAGTTGATAGAGGTCAAGTTTTCCCACCTGAGTCGGAACATGACGATGCAGCGCACTATGAAACTGTACCGGCTTCCGGAGGTGAGCGGGGGGGGGCAGGGGATGGCCGCAGCATGACGTAGTAACAGGGACGTGGTTAAAGGGTCAGTCTCACGTAGGAGCAAAGTGACCTAATGACAGGGACGTGTTTAATAGGTTAATGGGTCAGTCCCACGTAGGGGCAAAGTGACCTAATGACAGGGGCGTGTTTAATGGGTTAAAGGGACAGCCCCACGTAGGGGCAAAGTGACCTAATGACAGGGACGTGTTTAATGGGTTAAAGGGTCAGTCCCACGTAGGGGCAAAGTGACCTAATGACAGGGACGTGTTTAATGGGTTAAAGGGACAGTCCCACGTAGGAGCAAAGTGACCTAATGACAGGGACGTGTTTAATAGGTTAATGGGTCAGTCCCACGTAGGGGCAAAGTGACCTAATGACAGGGGCGTGTTTAATGGGTTAAAGGGACAGCCCCACGTAGGGGCAAAGTGACCTAATGACAGGGACGTGTTTAATGGGTTAAAGGGTCAGTCCCACGTAGGGGCAAAGTGACCTAATGACAGGGACGTGTTTAATGGGTTAAAGGGACAGTTCCACGTAGGGGCAAAGTGACCCAATGACAGGGACGTGTTTAATGGGTTAAAGGGACAGTCCCACGTAGGGGCAAAGTGACCTAATGACAGGGACGTGTTTAATGGGTTAAAGGGACAGTCCCACGTAGGGGCAAAGTGACCTAATGACAGGGACGTGTTTAATGGGTTAAAGGGTCAGTCCCACGTAGGGGCAAAGTGACCTAATGACAGGGACGTGTTTAATGGGTTAAAGGGGCAGTCCCACGTAGGGACAAAGTGACCCAATGACAGGGACGTGTTTAATGGGTTAAAGGGACAGTCCCACGTAGGGGCAAAGTGACCCAATGACAGGGGCGTGTTTAATGGGTTAAAGGGTCCGTCCCACGTAGGGGCAAAGTGACCTAATGACAGGGACGTGTTTAATGGGTTAAAGGGTCAGTCCCACGTAGGGGCAAAGTGACCTAATGACAGGGATGTATTTAATGGGTTAAAGGGTCAGTCCCACGTAGGGGCAAAGTGACCTAATGACAGGGACGTGTTTAATGGGTTAAAGGGACAGTCCCACGTAGGGGCAAAGTGACCTAATGACAGGGACGTGTTTAATGGGTTAAAGGGACAGTCCCACGTAGGGGCAAAGTGACCTAATGACAGAGATGTGTTTAATAGGTTAAAGGGACAGTCCCACGTAGGGACAAAGTGACCCAATGACAGGGACGTGTTTAATGGGTTAAAGGGACAGTCCCACGTAGGGGCAAAGTGACCCAATGACAGGGGCGTGTTTAATGGGTTAAAGGGTCCGTCCCACGTAGGGGCAAAGTGACCTAATGACAGGGACGTGTTTAATGGGTTAAAGGGTCAGTCCCACGTAAGGGCAAAGTGACCTAATGACAGGGACGTGTTTAATGGGTTAAAGGGTCAGTCCCACGTAGGGGCAAAGTGACCTAATGACAGGGACGTGTTTAATGGGTTAAAGGGTCAGTCCCACGTAGGGCAAAGTGACCCAATGACAGGGACGTGTTTAATGGGTTAAAGGGTCAGTCCCACGTAGGGGCAAAGTGACCTAATGACAGGGGCGTGTTTAATGGGTTAAAGGGTCAGTCCCACGTAGGGGCAAAGTGACCTAATGACAGGGACGTGTTTAATGGGTTAAAGGGTCAGTCCCACGTAGGGGCAAAGTGACCCAATGACAGGGACGTGTTTAATGGGTTAAAGGGTCAGTCCCACGTAGCACAGGCTGAGAGAGAAGCAGCAGATGCCGGCGTGTAACCCTCTTGTTCTCCCTCCCCTCTCAGGCCCCGAAAGCTTCCGGCCTGCGGCCCATGGAGACCCGTCACCTCCCCGCCGTGCACCGGTTGCTGGCAGAGTACCTGTCCCAGTTTCACCTGGCTCCCGTGATGAGCGTGGACGAGGTGCGGCACTGGCTGCTCCCCCAGGAGAGCATCATCGACACGTTCGTGGTGGAGGTAACGAAGACCAGCACCTTCTTCTCGGGCTCGGCTTCCCCCCGGGGCGTCACGGACTTTCTACTCCGTTTCTGAGGCCGGTGGAAGGTGTCAGGGGTTGTCTGGGAAGCGGTAGTCTCCCTCCGCGATGGACCGTGTTGGCTCCCCTGTGATGAGGGGGGTGGGCGTTGGCACGCCCTTGTTGAGGGCGACGATGGTGCGCATTGGCTCCCCTGTAAATAGTTGGGTGGTGGTGCGCGTTGGCTCCCCCGTGATGAGGTGGGTGGGCGGTGGTGCGCGTTGGCTCCCCCGTGATGAGGTGGGTGGGCGGTGGTGCGCGTTGGCTCCCCCGTGATGAGGTGGGTGGGCGGTGGTGCGCGTTGGCTCCCCCGTGATGAGGTGGGTGGGCGGTGGTGCGCGTTGGCTCCCCCGTGATGAGGTGGGTGGGCGGTGGTGCGCGTTGGCTCCCCCGTGATGAGGTGGGTGGGACGGTGGTGTGCGTTGGCTCCCCCGTGATGAGGTGGGTGGGCGGTGGTGCGCGTTGGCTGCCCCGTGATGAGGCGGGTGGTCGGTGGCTCGCGTTGGCTCTCCCGGGATGAGGTGGGCGGTGGTGCGCGTTGGTCCACCTGTGATGAGGTGGTGTGCGTTGGCTTCCCCCGTGATGAGGTGGGTGGTTGGTGGATCGCATTGGCTCTCCCGTGATGAGGCGGGTGGGCGGTGGTGCGCGTTGGCTCCCCCGTGATGAGGTGGGTGGGACGGTGGCGCGCGTTGGCTCCCCCGTGGTGGGTGGTGGCATGACTGGTGTCAACTTCACATACACGTGGCCCCCAGATGTTTCCGTATGTTTGCCAGAGCTGTGTCTCCCCCCCTCCCCCCTCTCTCTCCGCAGACCGCAGACGGCTCGATCACGGACTTCATAAGTTTCTACACACTGCCGTCCACCATCATGAATCATCCCACTCACAAGACCCTGAAGGCGGCGTACTCATTCTACAACGTGCACACCAAGACCCCGCTGGTGGATCTCATGAATGACGCCCTTATACTGGCTAAATCGGTGAGCTTTCCCAAGCCTCACAGGTCTCTTCTTCACATGTACAGAGCTTTCCCAAGCCTCACAGGCCTCTTCTTCACGTGTACAGAGCTTTCCCAAACCTCACAGGTCTCTTCTTCACATGTACAGAGCTTTCCCAAACCTCACAGGTTTCTTCTTCACGTGTACAGAGCTTTCCCAAACCTCACAGGTCTCTTCTTCATGTGTACAGAGCTTTCCCAAACCTCACAGGTCTCTTCACGTGCGCAGAGCTTTCCCAAACCTCACAGGTTTCTTTTTCACGTGTACAGAGCTTTCCCAAACCTCACAGGTCTCTTCTTCACATGTACAGAGCTTTCCAAACCCCACAGGTCTCTTCTTCGTGTACAGAGCTTTCCCAAGCCTCACAGGTCTCTTCTTCACACGTACAGAGATTCCCAAACCTCACGGTCTCTTCTTCACGTGTACAGAGCTTTCCCAAACCTCACAGGTCTCTTCTTCACATGTACAGAGATTTCCAAACCTCACAGGTCTCTTCTTCACATGTGCAGAGCTTTCCCAAACCTCACAGGTCTCTTCTTCACATGTGCAGAGCTTTCCCAAACCTCACAGGTCTCTTCTTCACGTGCGCAGAGCTTCCCAAACCTCACAGGTCTCTTCTTCACGTGTGCAGAGCTTCCCAAACCTCACAGGTCTCTTCTTCACATGTGCAGAGCTTTCCCAAACCTCACAGGTCTCTTCTTCACGTGTGCAGAGATTCCCAAACCTCACGGGTCTCTTCTTCACGTGTTCCCTGTGCAGAAAGGTTTCGACGTGTTCAACGCTCTGGACCTGATGGAGAACAGAACCTTCCTGGAGAAGTTGAAGTTTGGGATCGGCGACGGGAACCTGCAGTATTACCTGTACAACTGGAAGTGTCCCAGCATGGGCCCCGAGAAGGTAACCCTCCCAAATCTCCCTCGCCCCCCTCCCCCCTCCCAAATCTCCCTCCCCCCCTCCCAAATCTCCCTCCCTCCCAAATCTCCCTACCCCCCTCCCAAATCTCCCTCCCCCCTCCCAAATCTCCCTCCCCCCCTCCCAAATCTCCCTCCCCCCCTCCCAAATCTCCCTCCCCCCCTCCCAAATCTCCCTCCCCCCCTCCCAAATCTCCCTCCCCCCCTCCCAAATCTCCCTCCCCCCTCCCAAATCTCCCTCCCCCCTCCCAAATCTCCCTCCCCCCCTCCCAAATCTCCCTCCCCCCTCCCAAATCTCCCTCCCCCCTCCCAAATCTCCCTCCCCCCTCCCAAATCTCTCTTCCCTCCCCCCCTCCCAAATCTGTCTTCCCTCCCCCCCTCCCAAATCTATCTTCCCTTCCCCTCCCCTCCCAAATCTCTTCCCTTCCCCCCCCCTCCCAAATCTCTCTTCCCTCCCAAATCTCTCTTCCCTCCCAAATCTCTCTTCCCTCCCAAATCTCTCTTCCCTCCCCCTCCCCTCCCAAATCTCTCTTCCCTTCCCCCCCCTCCCAAATCTCTCTTCCCTTCCCCCCCCTCCCAAATCTCTCTTCCCTCCCCCCCCTCCCAAATCTCTCTTCCCTTCCCCCCCCCCTCCCAAATCTCTCTTCCCTCCCCCCCCTCCCAAATCTCTCATCCCTCCCCCCCAAAATCTCTCTTCCCTCCCCCCCCCTCCCAAATCTCTCTTCCCTCCCCCCCCTCCCAAATCTCTCTTCCCTCCCCCCCTCCCAAATCTCTCTTCCCTCCCCCCCCTCCCAAATCTCTCTTCCCTCCCCCCCTCCCAAATCTCTCTTCCCTCCCCCCCCTCCCAAATCTCTCTTCCCTCCCCCCCCTCCCAAATCTCTTCCCTCCCCCTCCCTCCCAAATCTCTCTTCCCTCCCCCCCTCCCAAATCTCTCTTCCCTCCCCCCCCTCCCAAATCTCTCTTCCCTCCCCCCCCTCCCAAATCTCTCTTCCCCCCCCCCCCCTCCCAAATCTCCCCCCCCCCCCTCCCAAATCTCCCCCCTCCCCCAATAATCTCCCACCGTAGCGCCCCTTCCCCGCGTCTCTTCCTCCCCGCGGTCCTGAAGTGTCGGAACGTCCCATATAAGTGACCGCTAACGCCCGGCGCCTTCTAGTTACCCCGCGCCTGCGTGTTCTGAGCACGGCGTGAGGGGACGGGGGGGACATGAGAGAAACTGCTGTCTCTCTCTCTGTCTGGCTCTCGTGAGTCTGGCTCTCCCCACCCCCCCCTACCCCCGGAAAGCGGCGAGGAAGTATGTCACGGAAAGAGTGGTGGATCTGCGGAAAGCCGCCCATCAGAGGTGGCAGCGGGTGTCTCTTCTTTCCTGTTCTAACATGGTCTTCCCTTTGGGATCCCCCCGCAGGTGGGCCTGGTTCTACAGTAGCCCCGCCGGGGGGGGAGGGGGACGACGACGACGACAAGGCCACGGAGCCACGCAGAGAGAGGAGACGGGCTTTTTCCGGAGCCGGTTTTTACGGGGTCGGACTCCAGATATCCTGCTGATTGTACGCTGGGGGCCGGACTCTGCTCCCGTCGCCCCAACCGGGTTTGACTTTAGGAGTTTTTTTGGGGGGGGGGGTTTGGGGAGAGGGGGGTGTCGCTCCTTTCTCTCCCCCCCCCCCCCTGCTGTGAATTTGAGGCTGCGTTCTCCTGCTCCCGCCGCCATCGGAATATTAACGGAGCGAATGGGTGAATTATTAAAGTATATATTATATATATATGGACGCGTCTGCACCAGCTGTGTCACCTGCTTTTAACCGGATTAAACGCCTCTTCCAAAATCCAACAAAGTGACCTTTTTATAACGGGATCAATTGTATTTACCCGGCATTGTGTGGTTTTTAAAAGAGCCAGTGTAGTAATGGCAGTGACAGGGTTACGGGGTCAGTCTCTCCTAGGGGCAAAGTGTACTAATGGTAGTGACAGGGTTAAGGGGTCAGTCTCTCCTAGGGGCAAAGTGTACTAATGGCAGTGACATGGTTAAGGGGTCAGTCCCTCCTAGGGGCAAAGTGTACTAATGGCAGTGACATGGTTAAGGGGTGAGTCTCTCCTAGGGGCAAAGTGTACTAATGGCAGTGACATGGTTAAGGGGTCAGTCTCTCCTAGGGGCAAAGTGTACTAATGGCAGTGACATGGTTAAGGGGTCAGTCCCTCCTAGGGGCAAAGTGTACTAATGGCAGTGACATGGTTAAGGGGTCAGTCCCTTCTAGGGGCAAAGTGTACTAATGGCAGTGACATGGTTAAGGGGTCAGTCTCTCCTAGGGGCAAAGTGTACTAATGGCAGTGATATGGTTAAGGGGTCAGTCTCTCCTAGGGGCAAAGTGTACTAATGGCAGTGACATGGTTAAGGGGTCAGTCTCTCCTAGGGGCAAAGTGTACTAATGGCAGTGACATGGTTAAGGGGTCAGTCTCTCCTAGGGGCAAAGTGTACAGAGACAGGGTTAAGGGGTCACACCTGGGTCATTGCCTCCCACCCCCCCCTAAATCTGCCCTGTATAGTTACACATGGGAGCAGGTTTGTTTTCCCTTGTGGGGTGTCACTATGTGCTGAACAGTAGTTTGCGCAGGCAAAGCCCCCCTCTTCATTAGCTCTTCCAGGGCGTTGGGTGGGATAAACAGATGACTGACGAGCGTCTCCCCCTCCCCATTCAGAGACCCCCAGCATTTTTAGAGAAAGCAAAAACCCCAAATCTTTGCTTGAAGTCTGGTTACATTTGTTTAGGGGAAGATTAACGCCAGGGGCTTTCCCAGGACCGACCACTCTTACCCAACGTCCAAAAATAACATTTATTAGAGGCAAACAACATCAAAATGCAGGGTATTTATTCTAGAAAGGAGATGGTGGTGAGATGGGGATGGTGGGATGGGTGATATGAAGGATGGGGGGGGGGGAGGAGGATGATGGTGGGGAGGATGGGATGGATATGAAGGATGGTGGGATGGGGGGGAGGAGGAGAATGGCTGGTGGGGAGGATGGGATGGATATGAAGGATGGTGGGATGGGGGGGGAGGAGGAGAATGGCTGGTGGGGAGGATGGGATGGATATGAAGGATGGGGGGGAGGAGGAGAATGGCTGGTGGGGAGGATGGGATGGATATGAAGGATGGTGGGATGGGGGGGAGGAGGAGAATGGCTGGTGGGGTGGATTTGATGGATGATGGGATGGGGGGGGAGGAGGAGAATGGCTGGTGGGGAGGATGGGGTGGATTTGATGGATGGTGGGATGGGGGGGAGGAGGAGAATGGCTGGTGGGGAGGATGGGATGGATATGAAGGATGGTGGGATGGGAGGAGGAGAATGGCTGGTGGGGAGGATGGGATGGATATGAAGGATGGTGGGATGGGGGGGGAGGAGGATGATGGTGGGGAGGATGGGATGGATATGAAGGATGGTGGGATGGGGGGGGAGGAGGAGAATGGCTGGTGGGGAGGATGGGATGGATATGAAGGATGGTGGGGTGGGATGGGGGGGGAGGAGAATGGCTGGTGGGGAGGATGGGATGGATATGAAGGATGGTGGGATGGGGGGGGGGAGGAGGAGAATGGCTGGTGGGGAGGATGGGGTGGATTTGATGGATGGGGGGGGAGGAGAATGGCTGGTGGGGAGGATGGGATGGATATGAAGGATGGGGGGGAGGAGGAGAATGGCTGGTGGGGAGGATGGGGTGGATTTGATGGATCGGGGGGGAGGAGAATGGCTGGTGGGGAGGATGGGATGGATATGAAGGATGGTGGGATGGGGGGGGAGGAGGAGAATGGCTGGGGGTGGATTTGATGGATGGGGGGAGGATGGTGGGATGGGGAGGAGGAGGGTGGCAGGTGGGGAGGATGGGATGGATGATATGAAGGATGGGGGGGGAGGAGGATGATATGGTGGGATGGTGAGGAGGATGATGGCTGGTGGGAGGATGGGATGGATATGAAGGATGGTGGGGAGGATGATGGCTGGTGGGGAGGATAGGATGGTTGGTGGGGAGGATGATATAAAGGATGGTGGTGGGGAAGATGGGATGGATGATATGAAGGATAGGGGGGATGATTATGTGGTGGGATGGGGAGGAGGATGATGGCTGATGGTGGGGAGGAGGAGGATGAGGGCTGGTGGGAGGATGGGATGGATATGAAGGATGGTGGGATGGGGATGACGATGATGGTGGGGAGGAGGATGGGATGGATGATATGAAGGATGGTGGGGAGGAGGATGATATGAAGGATGGTGGGGAGGATGGGATGGATGATATGAAGGATAGGGGTGGGAGGAGGATGATGAGGGCTGGTGGGAGGATGAGATGGATATGAAGGATGGGGAGGAGGATGATGATGATGATGGTGGGGAGGTGGGTGGGATGAGGAGTATGCCTGGTGTGGAGGATGGGATGGATATGAAGGATGGTGGGATGGGGAGGAGGAGGATGAGGGCTGGTGGGAGGATGTGATGGATATGAAGGATGGTGGGATGGGGAGGATGATGATGGAGAGGAAGATGGATGATATGAAGGATGGTGGGATGAGGAGTATGGCTGGTGTGGAGGATGGGATG
Source organism: Ascaphus truei (assembly GCF_040206685.1). Lineage (NCBI taxonomy): Eukaryota > Metazoa > Chordata > Amphibia > Anura > Ascaphidae > Ascaphus > Ascaphus truei. The sequence continues at coordinate 1,045 of NW_027454147.1, read as the reverse complement.
GATATGAGGGATGGGGGGAGGAGGAGTATGGCTGGTGGGGAGGATGGGATGGATATGAGGGATGGGGGGAGGAGTATGGCTGGTGGGGAGGATGGGATGGATGATATGAAGGATGGTGGGGAGGAGGATGATGGCTGGTGGGGAGGATGGAATGGATGATATGAAGGATGGGGGGGGGGGAGGAGGATGATATGTGGGATGGGGAGGAGGATGATGGCTGATGGTGGGGAGGAGGAGGATGAGGGCTGGTGGGAGGATGGGATGGATATTTAGGATGGGGAGGAGGATGATGATGGTGGGGAGGATGGGATGGATGATATGAAGGATGGTGGGATGGGGAGGAGGAGGATGGCTGGTGGGGAGGATGGGATGGATATGAAGTATGGTGGGGAGGATGATATAAAGGATGGTGGGGAGGAGGATGATGGCTGGTGGGGAGGATGGGATGGATGATATGAAGGATAGGGGGGATGATATGGTGGGATGGGGAGGAGGATGATGGCTGATGGTGGGGAGGAGGAGGATGAGGGCTGGTGGGAGAATGAGATGGATATGAAGGATGGTGGGATGGGGAGGATGATGATGGTGGGGAGGATGATGATGATGATGGTGGTGGGGAGGAGGATGGGATGGTGGGGAGGAGGAGGATGGGATGGATGATATGAAGGATGGTGGCATGGGGAGGAGGAGGATGGCTGGTGGGGAGGATGGGATGGATGATATGAAGGATAGGGGGAGGAGGATATGTGGGATGGGGAGGAGGATGGGATGGATGATACTTAGAATGGGGAGGGTGGTGGGATGGGGAGGATGATGATGGTGTTGGGGAGGATGGTGGGATGGGGAGGATGATGGTGGGATGGGGAGGATGATGATGGATGGTGTTGGGGAGGATGATGATGGATGGTGTGGGATGGGGAGGATGATAATGCATGGTGTTGGGGGGGATGGTGGGATGGGGAGGAGGATGATGGATGGTGTTGGGGGGGATGGTGGGATGGGGAGGAGGATGATGGATGGTGTTGGGTGGGATGGGGAGGAGGAT
>NW_027454146.1:0-99165 GCF_040206685.1 Ascaphus truei | reverse complement strand
CGTCCTCCCCCGTGTGTGACGCTTCCCTCCTCCCCGGTGTGTGACACGCTCCCCTCCTCCCCGGTGTGTGACACGCTCCTGTCCTCCCCGGTGGTGTGACGCTCCCCTCCTCCCCGGTGTGTGACACGCTCCCCTCCTCCCCGGTGTGTGACGCTCCCCTCCTCCCCGGTGTGTGACACGCTCCCCTCCTCCCCGGTGTGTGACATGCTCCCCTCCTCCCCGGTGTGTGACACGCGCCTGTCCTCCCCGGTGTGTGACACGCTCCCCTCCTCCCCGGTGTGTGACACACTCCCCTCCTCCCCGGGTGTGTGACACACTCCCCTCCTCCCCGGTGTGTGACACTCCCGTCCTCCCCGGTGTGTGACACGCTCCCCTCCTCCCCGGTGTGTGGGACACGCTCCCGTCCTCCCCGGTGTGTGACACGCCCCTCCTCCCCGGTGTGTGACACGCTCCCCTCCTCCCCGGTGTGTGACACACTCCGTCCTCCCCGGTGTGTGACACGCTCCCGTCCTCCCCGGTGTGTGACACGCTCCCCTCCTCCCCGGTGTGTGACACGCTCCCGTCCTCCCGGTGTGTGACACGCCCCTCTTCCCCGGTGTGTGACACTTGCCTGGCTCTGCAGACTCTGCTCTTCCGGTGTTTGCTGCCGGTAATTCATGCGCACAACCTCACTCAGAGAGTGTACGTACGCCGCGCGCATCCGAAGGTCAGGGGTCAGCTTCCTGTACTCTTCCTCCTACAGGACCACAACAGCACGATGTAACTAAGGCATGCACACACGTGTGCTGTGAAACAAACATGAACTGAGACAATAACACACACACACACACACACGCACTGTGAAACACACATGCAGTGAGGCCTTGATATAGTACATGCATGTACTATGACACACATGCATTGAGGTACTTATATACACACATGTACTGTGAAATAGACATGCACAGAGGCAGATACACACACGTGTATAAAGCAAACATGAACTGAGACACTAATACACACATGAACTTTGAAACATTCTTGCACTGAGGCACTGATACACACGAACGTACTGATACACACGCACGTACTGATACACACGCACGCACTGATACACACGCACGCACTGATACACACGCACGCACTGATACACACGCACGTACTGATACACACGCACGCACTGATACACACGCACGCACTGATACACACGCACGTACTGATACACACGCGATACACACGCACGTACTGATACACACGCACGCACTGATACACACGCACGCACTGATACACACGCACGCACTGATACACACGCACGCACTGATACACACGCACGTACTGATACACACGCACGCACTGATACACACGCACGTACTGATACACACGCACGTACTGATACACACGCACGTACTGATACACACGCACGCACTGATACACACGCACGCACTGATACACACGCACGCACTGATACACACGCACGCACTGATACACACGCACGTACTGATACACACGCACGTACTGATACACACGCACGTACTGATACACACGCACGTACTGATACACACGCACGTACTGATACACACGCACGTACTGATACACACGCACGTACTGATACACACGCACGCACTGATACACACGCACGCACTGATACACACGCACGCACTGATACACACGCACGCACTGATACACACGCACGCACTGATACACACGCACGTACTGATACACACGCACGTACTGATACACACGCACGTACTGATACACACGCACGTACTGATACACACGCACGTACTGATACACACGCACGTACTGATACACACGCACGCACTGATACACACGCACGCACTGATACACACGCACGTACTGATACACACACAGGCACTGATACACACGCACGTACTGATACACACACACGTACTGATACACACGCACGCACTGATACACACGCACGTACTGATACACACACATGCACTGAGGCACTGGTATACACGCACGTACTGATACACACACATGCACTAAGGCACTGGTATACACGCACTGATACACTTTGAGAGGAGCGCTGGGTCTGTTTATTTGGGAGAAGCGCTGGGTCTGTGTATTTGGGAGGAGCTCAGTGTCTGTGTATTTGGGAGGAGCTCAGTGTCTGTGTATTTGGGAGGAGCGCGGGGTCTGTGTATTTGGGAGGAGCGCGGGGTCTGTGTATTTGGGAGGAGCGCGGGGTCTGTGTATTTGGGAGGAGCGCGGGGTCTGTGTATTTGGGAGGAGCGCTGGGTCTGTGTATTTGGGGGGAGCGCAGGGTTTGTGTATTTGGGAGGAGCGCAGGGTCTGTGTATTTGGGAGGAGCGCTGGTTCTGTGTATTTGGGAGGAGCGCTGGGTCTGTGTATTTGGGAGGAGCGCTGGGTCTGTGTATTTGGGAGGAGCGCGGGGTCTGTGTATTTGGGAGGAGCGCGGGGTCTGTGTATTTGGGAGGAGCGCTGGGTCTGTGTATTTGGGAGGAGCGCGGGGTCTGTGTATTTGGGAGGAGCGCAGGGGTCTGTGTATTTGGGAGGAGCGCAGGGTCTGTGTATTTGGGAGGAGCTCAGTGTCTGTGTATTTGGGAGGAGCGCGGGGTCTGTGTATTTGGGAGGAGCGTTGGGTCTGTGTATTTGGGAGGAGCGCGGGGTCTGTGTATTTGGGAGGAGCGCGGGGTCTGTGTATTTGGGAGGAGCGCGGGGTCTGTGTATTTGGGAGGAGCGTTGGGTCTGTATTTGGGAGGAGCTCAGTGTCTGTGTATTTGGGAGGAGCGCAGGGTCTGTGTATTTGGGGGGAGCGCAGGGTTTGTGTATTTGGGAGGAGCGCAGGGTCTGTGTATTTGGGAGGAGCGCTGGTTCTGTGTATTTGGGAGGAGCGCAGGGTTTGTGTATTTGGGAGGAGCGCAGGGTCTGTGTATTTGGGAGGAGCGCGGGGTCTGTGTATTTGGGAGGAGCGCTGGGTCTGTGTATTTGGGAGGAGCGCGGGGTCTGTGTATTTGGGAGGAGCGCGGGGTCTGTGTATTTGGGAGGAGCGCTGGGTCTGTGTATTTGGGGGGAGCGCAGGGTTTGTGTATTTGGGAGGAGCGCAGGGTCTGTGTATTTGGGAGGAGCGCTGGTTCTGTGTATTTGGGAGGAGCGCTGGGTCTGTGTATTTGGGAGGAGCGCTGGGTCTGTGTATTTGGGAGGAGCGCGGGGTCTGTGTATTTGGGAGGAGCGCGGGGTCTGTGTATTTGGGAGGAGCGCTGGGTCTGTGTATTTGGGAGGAGCGCGGGGTCTGTGTATTTGGGAGGAGCGCAGGGGTCTGTGTATTTGGGAGGAGCGCAGGGTCTGTGTATTTGGGAGGAGCTCAGTGTCTGTGTATTTGGGAGGAGCGCGGGGTCTGTGTATTTGGGAGGAGCGTTGGGTCTGTGTATTTGGGAGGAGCGCGGGGTCTGTGTATTTGGGAGGAGCGCGGGGTCTGTGTATTTGGGAGGAGCGCAGGGTCTGTGTATTTGGGAGGAGCGCAGGGGTCTGTGTATTTGGGAGGAGCGTTGGGTCTGTATTTGGGAGGAGCTCAGTGTCTGTGTATTTGGGAGGAGCGCGGGGTCTGTGTATTTGGGAGGAGCGTTGGGTCTGTGTATTTGGGAGGAGCGCGGGGTCTGTGTATTTGGGAGGAGCGCGGGGTCTGTGTATTTGGGAGGAGCGCGGGGTCTGTGTATTTGGGAGGAGCGTTGGGTCTGTATTTGGGAGGAGCTCAGTGTCTGTGTATTTGGGAGGAGCGCAGGGTCTGTGTATTTGGGAGGAGCGCGGGGTCTGTGTATTTTGGAGGAGCGTTGGGTGTGTATTTGGGAGGAGCGTTGGGTCTGTGTATTTGGGAGGAGCGCAGGGTCTGTGTATTTGGGAGGAGCGCGGGGGTCTGTGTATTTGGGAGGAGCGCGGGGGTCTGTGTATTTGGGAGGAGCGCTGGGTCTGTGTATTTGGGAGGAGCGCGGGGTCTGTGTATTTGGGAGGAGCGCAGGGGTCTGTGTATTTGGGAGGAGCGTTGGGTGTGTATTTGGGAGGAGCTCAGGGTCTGTGTATTTGGGAGGAGCGTTGGGTGTGTATTTGGGAGGAGCTCAGGGTCTGTGTATTTGGGAGGAGCGTTGGGTCTGTATTTGGGAGGAGCTCAGTGTCTGTGTATTTGGGAGGAGCGCAGGGTCTGTGTATTTGGGAGGAGCGCGGGGGTCTGTGTATTTGGGAGGAGCGCTGGGTCTGTGTATTTGGGAGGAGCGCTGGGTCTGTGTATTTGGGAGGAGCGCGGGGTCTGTGTATTTGGGAGGAGCGCAGGGTCTGTCTATTTGGGAGGAACGCAGGGTCTGTGTATTTGGGAGGAGCGCTGGGTCTGTGTATTTGGGAGGAGCGTGGGGGTCTGTGTATTTGGGAGGAGCGCGGGGTCTGTGTATTTGGGAGGAGCTCAGTGTCTGTGTATTTGGGAGGAGCGTGGGGGTCTGTGTATTTGGGAGGAGCGCGGGGTCTGTGTATTTGGGAGGAGCGTTGGGTGTGTATTTGGCAGGAGCGTTGGGTCTGTGTATTTGGGAGGAGCGCAGGGTCTGTGTATTTGGGAGGAGCGCAGGGTCTGTGTATTTGGGAGGAGCGCGGGGGTCTGTGTATTTGGGAGGAGCGCTGGGTCTGTGTATTTGGGAGGAGCGCTGTTTCTGTGTATTTGGGAGGAGCGCGGGGTCTGTGTATTTGGGAGGAGCGCGGGGTCTGTGTATTTGGGAGGAGCGCTGGGTCTGTGTATTTGGGGGGAGCGCAGGATTTGTGTATTTGGGAGAAGCGCAGGGTCTGTGTATTTGGGAGGAGCGCAGGGTCTGTGTATTTGGGAGGAGCGCAGGGGTCTGTGTATTTGGGAGGAGCGCTGGGTGTGTATTTGGGAGGAGCGTTGGGTCTGTATTTGGGAGGAGCTCAGTGTCTGTGTATTTGGGAGGAGCGCAGGGTCTGTGTATTTGGGAGGAGCGCGGGGTCTGTGTATTTGGGAGGAGCGCTGGGTCTGTGTATTTGGGAGGAGCGCGGGGTCTGTGTATTTGGGAGGAGCGCGGGGTCTGTGTATTTGGGAGGAGCGCTGGGTCTGTGTATTTGGGGGGAGCGCAGGGTTTGTGTATTTGGGAGGAGCGCAGGGTCTGTCTATTTGGGAGGAGCTCAGTGTCTGTGTATTTGGGAGGAGCGCAGGGGTCTGTGTATTTGGGAGGAGGGCGGGGTCTGTGTATTTGGGAGGAGCGTTGGGTGTGTATTTGGGAGGAGCGTTGGGTCTGTATTTGGGAGGAGCTCAGAGTCTGTGTATTTGGGAGGAGCGCAGGGTCTGTGTATTTGGGAGGAGCGCGGGGGTCTGTGTATTTGGGAGGAGCGCTGGGTCTGTGTATTTGGGAGGAGCGCTGGGTCTGTGTATTTGGGAGGAGCTCAGTGTCTGTGTATTTGGGAGGAGCTCAGTGTCTGTGTATTTGGGAGGAGCGCGGGGGTCTGTGTATTTGGGAGGAGCGCGGGGGTCTGTGTATTTGGGAGGAGCGCTGGGTCTGTGTATTTGGGAGGAGCTCAGTGGTCTGTGTATTTGGGAGGAGCGTTGGGTGTGTATTTGGGAGGAGCGTTGGGTCTGTATTTGGGAGGAGCTCAGTGTCTGTGTATTTGGGAGGAGCGCAGGGTTTGTGTATTTGGGAGGAGCGCGGGGGTCTGTGTATTTGGGAGGAGCGCAGGGTTTGTGTATTTGGGAGGAGCGCGGGGGTCTGTGTATTTGGGAGGAGCGCTGGGTCTGTGTATTTGGGAGGAGCGCTGGGTCTGTGTATTTGGGAGGAGCGCAGGGGTCTGTGTATTTGGGAAGAGCGTTGGGTGTGTATTTGGGATGAGCGCGGGGTCTGTGTATTTGGGAGGAGCGTTGGGTCTGTATTTGGGAGGAGCTCAGTATCTGTGTATTTGGGAGGAGCGCAGGGTCTGTGTATTTGGGAGGAGCGCGGGGGTCTGTGTATTTGGGAGGAGCGCTGGGTCTGTGTATTTGGGAGGAGCGCTGGGTCTGTGTATTTGGGAGGAGCGCGGGGTCTGTGTATTTGGGAGGAGCGCTGGGTCTGTGTATTTGGGGGGAGCGCAGGGTTTGTGTATTTGGGAGGAGCGCAGGGTCTGTCTATTTGGGAGGAGCTCAGTGTCTGTGTATTTGGGAGGAGCGCAGGGGTCTGTGTATTTGGGAGGAGCGTTGGGTGTGTATTTGGGAGGAGCGTTGGGTGTGTATTTGGGAGGAGCTCAGTGTCTGTGTATTTGGGAGGAGCGCAGGGTCTGTGTATTTGGGAGGAGCGCGGGGGTCTGTGTATTTGGGAGGAGCGCTGGGTCTGTGTATTTGGGAGGAGCGCTGGGTCTGTGTATTTGGGAGGAGCGCGGGGTCTGTGTATTTGGGAGGAGCGCGGGGTCTGTGTATTTGGGAGGAGCGCTGGGTCTGTGTATTTGGGGGGAGCGCAGGGTTTGTGTATTTGGGAGGAGCGCAGGGTCTGTCTATTTGGGAGGAGCGCAGGGTCTGTCTATTTGGGAGGAGCGCGGGGTCTGTGTATTTGGGAGGAGCGTGGGGGTCTGTGTATTTGGGAGGAGCGCGGGGTCTGTGTATTTGGGAGGAGTGTTGGGTTTGTATTTGGGAGGAGCGTTGGGTCTGTATTTGGGAGGAGCTCAGTGTCTGTGTATTTGGGAGGAGCGCGGGGGTCTGTGTATTTGGGAGGAGCGCAGGGTCTGTGTATTTGGGAGGAGCGCAGGGGTCTGTGTATTTGGGAGGAGCGCTGGGTCTGTGTATTTGGGAGGAGCGCAGGGTCTGTGTATTTGGGAGGAGCGCTGGGTCTGTGTATTTGGGAGGAGCGCAGGGTCTGTGTATTTGGGAGGAGCGCAGGGGTCTGTGTATTTGGGAGGAGCGTTGGGTGTGTATTTGGGAGGAGCGTTGGGTCTGTATTTGGGAGGAGCTCAGTGACTGTGTATTTGGGAGGAGCGCGGGGGTCTGTGTATTTGGGAGGAGCGCTGGGTCTGTGTATTTGGGAGGAGCGCTGGGTCTGTGTATTTGGGAGGAGCGCGGGGTCTGTGTATTTGGGAGGAGGGCGGGGTTTGTGTATTTGGGAGAGGGCGGGGTTTGTGTATTTGGGAGGAGGGCGGGGTTTGTGTATTTGGGAGGAGGGCGGGGTTTGTGTATTTGGGAGGAGGGCGGGGTTTGTGTATTTGGGAGGAGGGCGGGGTTTGTGTATTTGGGAGGAGCGCGGGGTCTGTGTATTTGGGAGGAGCACAGGGTCTGTGTATTTGGGAGGAGCGCTGGGTCTGTGTATTTGGGGGGAGTGCAGGGTTTGTGTATTTGGGAGGAGCGCAGGGTCTGTGTATTTGGGAGGAGCGCTGGGTCTGTGTATTTGGGAGGAGCGCAGGGTCTATGTATTTGGGAGGAGCGTTGGGTGTGTATTTGGGAGGAGCGTTGGGTCTGTATTTGGGAGGAGCTCAGTGTCTGTGTATTTGGGAGGAGCGCAGGGTCTGTGTATTTGGGAGGAGCGCTGGGTCTGTGTATTTGGGAGGAGCGCAGGGTTCTGTGTATTTGGGAGGAGCGTTGGGTGTGTATTTGGGAGGAGCGTTGGGTCTGTATTTGGGAGGAGCTCAGTGTCTGTGTATTTGGGAGGAGCGCAGTGTCTGTGTATTTGGGAGGAGCGCGGGGGTCTGTGTATTTGGGAGGAGCGCGGGGGTCTGTGTATTTGGGAGGAGCGCTGGGTCTGTGTATTTGGGAGGAGCTCAGTGGTCTGTGTATTTGGGAGGAGCGTTGGGTGTGTATTTGGGAGGAGCGTTGGGTCTGTATTTGGGAGGAGCTCAGTGTCTGTGTATTTGGGAGGAGCGCAGGGTCTGTGTATTTGGGAGGAGCGCGGGGGTCTGTGTATTTGGGAGGAGCGCTGGGTCTGTGTATTTGGGAGGAGCTCAGTGTCTGTGTATTTGGGAGGAGCGCAGGGTCTGTGTATTTGGGAGGAGCGCGGGGGTCTGTGTATTTGGGAGAAGCGCTGGGTCTGTGTATTTGGGAGGAGCGCGGGGTCTGTGTATTTGGGAGGAGCGCGGGGTCTGTGTATTTGGGAGGAGCGCGGGGTCTGTGTATTTGGGAGGAGCGCGGGGGTCTGTGTATTTGGGAGGAGCGCTGGGTCTGTGTATTTGGGAGGAGCTCAGTGGTCTGTGTATTTGGGAGGAGCGCAGGGGTCTGTGTATTTGGGAGGAGCGTTGGGTGTGTATTTGGGAGGAGCGTTGGGTCTGTATTTGGGAGGAGCTCAGTGTCTGTGTATTTGGGAGGAGCGCAGGGTCTGTGTATTTGGGAGGAGCGCGGGGGTCTGTGTATTTGGGAGGAGCGCTGGGTCTGTGTATTTGGGAGGAGCGCTGGGTCTGTGTATTTGGGAGGAGCGCGGGGTCTGTGTATTTGGGAGGAGCGCGGGGTCTGTGTATTTGGGAGGAGCGCTGGGTCTGTGTATTTGGGGGGAGCGCAGGGTTTGTGTATTTGGGAGGAGCGCAGGGTCTGTGTATTTGGGAGGAGCGCAGGGTCTGTGTATTTGGGAGGAGCGCAGGGGTCTGTGTATTTGGGAGGAGCGTTGGGTCTGTATTTGGGAGGAGCTCAGTGTCTGTGTATTTGGGAGGAGCGCGGGGGTCTGTGTATTTGGGAGGAGCGCAGGGGTCTGTGTATTTGGGAGGAGCGCTGGGTCTGTGTATTTGGGAGGAGCTCAGTGGTCTGTGTATTTGGGAGGAGCGCAGGGGTCTGTGTATTTGGGAGGAGCGTTGGGTGTGTATTTGGGAGGAGCGTTGGGTCTGTATTTGGGAGGAGCTCAGTGTCTGTGTATTTGGGAGGAGCGCAGGGTCTGTGTATTTGGGAGGAGCGCGGGGTCTGTGTATTTGGGAGGAGCGCGGGGTCTGTGTATTTGGGAGGAGCGCTGGGTCTGTGTATTTGGGGGGAGCGCAGGGTTTGTGTATTTGGGAGGAGCGCAGGGTCTGTGTATTTGGGAGGAGCGCAGGGTCTGTGTATTTGGGAGGAGCGCAGGGGTCTGTGTATTTGGGAGGAGCGCGGGGTCTGTGTATTTGGGAGGAGGGCGGGGTCTGTGTATTTGGGAGGAGCGCAGGGGTCTGTGTATTTGAGAGGAGCGTTGGGTGTGTATTTGGGAGGAGCGTTGGGTCTGTATTTGGGAGGAGCTCAGTGTCTGTGTATTTGGGAGGAGCGCGGGGGTCTGTGTATTTGGGAGGAGCGCGGGGGTCTGTGTATTTGGGAGGAGCGCTGGGTCTGTGTATTTGGGAGGAGGGCGGGGTCTGTGTATTTGGGAGGAGCTCAGTGGTCTGTGTATTTGGGAGGAGCGCGGGGGTCTGTGTATTTGGGAGGAGGGCGGGGTCTGTGTATTTGGGAGGAGCTCAGTGGTCTGTGTATTTGGGAGGAGCGCAGGGGTCTGTGTATTTGGGAGGAGCGCAGGGGTCTGTGTATTTGGGAGGAGCGCGGGGTCTGTGTATTTGGGAGGAGCGTTGGGTGTGTATTTGGGAGGAGCGTTGGGTCTGTATTTGGGAGGAGCTCAGTGTCTGTGTATTTGGGAGGAGCGCAGGGTCTGTGTATTTGGGAGGAGCTCAGTGTCTGTGTATTTGGGAGGAGCGCAGGGTCTGTGTATTTGGGAGGAGCTCAGTGTCTGTGTATTTGGGAGGAGCGCGGGGTCTGTGTATTTGGGAGGAGCGTTGGGTGTGTATTTGGGAGGAGCGTTGGGTCTGTATTTGGGAGGAGCTCAGTGTCTGTGTATTTGGGAGGAGCGCAGGGTCTGTGTATTTGGGAGGAGCGCGGGGGTCTGTGTATTTGGGAGGAGCGCTGGGTCTGTGTATTTGGGAGGAGCGCTGGGTCTGTGTATTTGGGAGGAGCGCGGGGTCTGTGTATTTGGGAGGAGCGCGAGGTCTGTGTATTTGTGAGGAGCGCTGGGTCTGTGTATTTGGGGGGAGCGCAGGGTTTGTGTATTTGGGAGGAGCGCAGGGTCTGTGTATTTGGGAGGAGCGCAGGGTCTGTGTATTTGGGAGGAGCGCAGGGGTCTGTGTATTTGGGAGGAGCGTTGGGTGTGTATTTGGGAGGAGCATTGGGTCTATATTTGGGAGGAGCGCAGGGTCTGTGTATTTGGGAGGAGCGCAGGGTCTGTGTATTTGGGAGGAGCGCGGGGGTCTGTGTATTTGGGAGGAGCGCTGGGTCTGTGTATTTGGGAGGAGCGCTGGCTCTGTGTATTTGGGAGGAGCGCGGGGTCTGTGTATTTGGGAGGAGCGCGGGGTCTGTGTATTTGGGAGGAGCGCTGGGTCTGTGTATTTGGGGGGAGCGCAGGGTCTGTGTATTTGGGAGGAGCGCTGGGTCTGTGTATTTGGGAGGAGCGTTGGGTCTGTGTATTTGGGAGGAGCGCGGGGTCTGTGTATTTGGGAGGAGCGCGGGGTCTGTGTATTTGGGAGGAGCGCAGGGTCTGTGTATTTGGGAGGAGCGCGGGGGTCTGTGTATTTGGGAGGAGCGCTGGGTCTGTGTATTTGGGAGGAGCGTGGGGTCTGTGTATTTGGGAGGAGCGCGGGGTCTGTGTATTTGGGAGGAGCGCTGGGTCTGTGTATTTGGGAGGAGCGCGGGGTCTGTGTATTTGGGAGGAGGGCGGGGTCTGTGTATTTGGGAGGAGGGCGGGGTTTGTGTATTTGGGAGGAGGGCGGGGTTTGTGTATTTGGGAGGAGGGCGGGTTTTGTGTATTTGGGAGGAGGGCGGGGTTTGTGTATTTGGGAGGAGGGCGGGGTTTGTGTATTTGGGAGGAGCGCGGGGTCTGTGTATTTGGGAGGAGCGCGGGGTCTGTGTATTTGGGAGGAGGGCGGGGTTTGTGTATTTGGGAGGAGGGCGGGGTTTGTGTATTTGGGAGGAGCGCGGGGTCTGTGTATTTGGGAGGAGCGCTGGGTCTGTGTATTTGGGAAGGGCGCTGGGTCTGTGTATTTGGGAGGAGCTCAGTGTCTGTGTATTTGGGAGGAGCGCGGGGTCTGTGTATTTGGGAGGAGCGTTGGGTGTGTATTTGGGAGGAGCGTTGGGTCTGTATTTGGGAGGAGCTCAGTGTCTGTGTATTTGGGAGGAGCGCAGGGTCTGTGTATTTGGGAGGAGCGCGGGGGTCTGTGTATTTGGGAGGAGCGCTGGGTCTGTGTATTTGGGAAGGGCGCTGGGTCTGTGTATTTGGGAGGAGCGCGGGGTCTGTGTATTTGGGAGGAGCGCGGGGTTTGTGTATTTGGGAGGAGCGCTGGGTCTGTGTATTTGGGGGGAGCGGAGGGTTTGTGTATTTGGGAGGAGCGCAGGGTCTGTGTATTTGGGAGGAGCGCAGGGTCTGTGTATTTGGGAGGAGCGCAGGGTCTGTGTATTTGGGAGGAGCGCTGGGTCTGTGTATTTGGGGGGAGCGCAGGGTTTGTGTATTTGGGAGGAGCGTTGGGTGTGTATTTGGGAGGAGCGTTGGGTCTGTATTTGGGAGGAGCTCAGTGTCTGTGTATTTGGGAGGAGCGCGGGGGTCTTTGTATTTGGGAGGAGCGCGGGGGTCTGTGTATTTGGGAGGAGCGCTGGGTCTGTGTATTTGGGAGGAGCGTTGGGTCTGTATTTGGGAGGAGCGTTGGGTCTGTATTTGGGAGGAGCGCAGGGTCTGTGTATTTGGGAGGAGCGCGGGGGTCTGTGTATTTGGGAGGAGCGCTGGGTCTGTGTATTTGGGAGGAGCGCTGGGTCTGTGTATTTGGGAGGAGCGCGGGGTCTGTGTATTTGGGAGGAGCGCTGGGTCTGTGTATTTGGGGGGAGCGCAGGGTTTGTGTATTTGGGAGGAGCGCAGGGTCTGTCTATTTGGGAGGAGCTCAGTGTCTGTGTATTTGGGAGGAGCGCAGGGGTCTGTGTATTTGGGAGGAGCGTTGGGTGTGTATTTGGGAGGAGCGTTGGGTGTGTATTTGGGAGGAGCTCAGTGTCTGTGTATTTGGGAGGAGCGCAGGGTCTGTGTATTTGGGAGGAGCGCGGGGGTCTGTGTATTTGGGAGGAGCGCTGGGTCTGTGTATTTGGGAGGAGCGCTGGGTCTGTGTATTTGGGAGGAGCGCGGGGTCTGTGTATTTGGGAGGAGCGCGGGGTCTGTGTATTTGGGAGGAGCGCTGGGTCTGTGTATTTGGGGGGAGCGCAGGGTTTGTGTATTTGGGAGGAGCGCAGGGTCTGTCTATTTGGGAGGAGCGCAGGGTCTGTCTATTTGGGAGGAGCGCGGGGTCTGTGTATTTGGGAGGAGCGTGGGGGTCTGTGTATTTGGGAGGAGCGCGGGGTCTGTGTATTTGGGAGGAGTGTTGGGTTTGTATTTGGGAGGAGCGTTGGGTCTGTATTTGGGAGGAGCTCAGTGTCTGTGTATTTGGGAGGAGCGCGGGGGTCTGTGTATTTGGGAGGAGCGCAGGGTCTGTGTATTTGGGAGGAGCGCAGGGGTCTGTGTATTTGGGAGGAGCGCTGGGTCTGTGTATTTGGGAGGAGCGCTGTTTCTGTGTATTTGGGAGGAGCGCGGGGTCTGTGTATTTGGGAGGAGCGCGGGGTCTGTGTATTTGGGAGGAGCGCTGGGTCTGTGTATTTGGGAGGAGCGCAGGGTCTGTGTATTTGGGAGGAGCGCAGGGGTCTGTGTATTTGGGAGGAGCGTTGGGTGTGTATTTGGGAGGAGCGTTGGGTCTGTATTTGGGAGGAGCTCAGTGACTGTGTATTTGGGAGGAGCGCGGGGGTCTGTGTATTTGGGAGGAGCGCTGGGTCTGTGTATTTGGGAGGAGCGCTGGGTCTGTGTATTTGGGAGGAGCGCGGGGTCTGTGTATTTGGGAGGAGGGCGGGGTTTGTGTATTTGGGAGAGGGCGGGGTTTGTGTATTTGGGAGGAGGGCGGGGTTTGTGTATTTGGGAGGAGGGCGGGGTTTGTGTATTTGGGAGGAGGGCGGGGTTTGTGTATTTGGGAGGAGGGCGGGGTTTGTGTATTTGGGAGGAGCGCGGGGTCTGTGTATTTGGGAGGAGCACAGGGTCTGTGTATTTGGGAGGAGCGCTGGGTCTGTGTATTTGGGGGGAGTGCAGGGTTTGTGTATTTGGGAGGAGCGCAGGGTCTGTGTATTTGGGAGGAGCGCTGGGTCTGTGTATTTGGGAGGAGCGCAGGGTCTATGTATTTGGGAGGAGCGCAGGGTTCTGTGTATTTGGGAGGAGCGTTGGGTGTGTATTTGGGAGGAGCGTTGGGTCTGTATTTGGGAGGAGCTCAGTGTCTGTGTATTTGGGAGGAGCGCGGGGTCTGTGTATTTGGGAGGAGCGCGGGGTCTGTGTATTTGGGAGGAGCGCGGGGTCTGTGTATTTGGGAGGAGCGCAGGGTCTGTGTATTTGGGAGGAGCGCGGGGGTCTGTGTATTTGGGAGGAGCGCTGGGTCTGTGTATTTGGGAGGAGCGCTGTTTCTGTGTATTTGGGAGGAGCGTGGGGTCTGTGTATTTGGGAGGAGCGCGGGGTCTGTGTATTTGGGAGGAGCGCTGGGTCTGTGTATTTGGGAGGAGCGCGGGGTCTGTGTATTTGGGAGGAGGGCGGGGTCTGTGTATTTGGGAGGAGGGCGGGGTTTGTGTATTTGGGAGGAGGGCGGGGTTTGTGTATTTGGGAGGAGGGCGGGTTTTGTGTATTTGGGAGGAGGGCGGGGTTTGTGTATTTGGGAGGAGGGCGGGGTTTGTGTATTTGGGAGGAGCGCGGGGTCTGTGTATTTGGGAGGAGCGCGGGGTCTGTGTATTTGGGAGGAGGGCGGGGTTTGTGTATTTGGGAGGAGGGCGGGGTTTGTGTATTTGGGAGGAGCGCGGGGTCTGTGTATTTGGGAGGAGCGCTGGGTCTGTGTATTTGGGAAGGGCGCTGGGTCTGTGTATTTGGGAGGAGCTCAGTGTCTGTGTATTTGGGAGGAGCGCGGGGTCTGTGTATTTGGGAGGAGCGTTGGGTGTGTATTTGGGAGGAGCGTTGGGTCTGTATTTGGGAGGAGCTCAGTGTCTGTGTATTTGGGAGGAGCGCAGGGTCTGTGTATTTGGGAGGAGCGCGGGGGTCTGTGTATTTGGGAGGAGCGCTGGGTCTGTGTATTTGGGAAGGGCGCTGGGTCTGTGTATTTGGGAGGAGCGCGGGGTCTGTGTATTTGGGAGGAGCGCGGGGTTTGTGTATTTGGGAGGAGCGCTGGGTCTGTGTATTTGGGGGGAGCGGAGGGTTTGTGTATTTGGGAGGAGCGCAGGGTCTGTGTATTTGGGAGGAGCGCAGGGTCTGTGTATTTGGGAGGAGCGCAGGGGTCTGTGTATTTGGGAGGAGCGTTGGGTGTGTATTTGGGAGGAGCGTTGGGTCTGTATTTGGGAGGAGCTCAGTGTCTGTGTATTTGGGAGGAGCGCGGGGGTCTGTGTATTTGGGAGGAGCGCGGGGGTCTGTGTATTTGGGAGGAGCGCTGGGTCTGTGTATTTGGGAGGAGCGTTGGGTCTGTATTTGGGAGGAGCGTTGGGTCTGTATTTGGGAGGAGCGCAGGGTCTGTGTATTTGGGAGGAGCGCGGGGGTCTGTGTATTTGGGAGGAGCGCGGGGTCTGTGTATTTGGGAGGAGCGCTGGGTCTGTGTATTTGGGAAGGGCGCTGGGTCTGTGTATTTGGGAGGAGCTCAGTGTCTGTGTATTTGGGAGGAGCGCGGGGTCTGTGTATTTGGGAGGAGCGTTGGGTGTGTATTTGGGAGGAGCGTTGGGTCTGTATTTGGGAGGAGCTCAGTGTCTGTGTATTTGGGAGGAGCGCAGGGTCTGTGTATTTGGGAGGAGCGCGGGGGTCTGTGTATTTGGGAGGAGCGCTGGGTCTGTGTATTTGGGAAGGGCGCTGGGTCTGTGTATTTGGGAGGAGCGCGGGGTCTGTGTATTTGGGAGGAGCGCGGGGTTTGTGTATTTGGGAGGAGCGCTGGGTCTGTGTATTTGGGGGGAGCGGAGGGTTTGTGTATTTGGGAGGAGCGCAGGGTCTGTGTATTTGGGAGGAGCGCAGGGTCTGTGTATTTGGGAGGAGCGCAGGGGTCTGTGTATTTGGGAGGAGCGTTGGGTGTGTATTTGGGAGGAGCGTTGGGTCTGTATTTGGGAGGAGCTCAGTGTCTGTGTATTTGGGAGGAGCGCGGGGGTCTGTGTATTTGGGAGGAGCGCGGGGGTCTGTGTATTTGGGAGGAGCGCTGGGTCTGTGTATTTGGGAGGAGCGTTGGGTCTGTATTTGGGAGGAGCGTTGGGTCTGTATTTGGGAGGAGCGCAGGGTCTGTGTATTTGGGAGGAGCGCGGGGGTCTGTGTATTTGGGAGGAGCGCTGGGTCTGTGTATTTGGGAGGAGCGCTGGGTCTGTGTATTTGGGAGGAGCGCGGGGTCTGTGTATTTGGGAGGAGCGCTGGGTCTGTGTATTTGGGGGGAGCGCAGGGTTTGTGTATTTGGGAGGAGCGCAGGGTCTGTCTATTTGGGAGGAGCTCAGTGTCTGTGTATTTGGGAGGAGCGCAGGGGTCTGTGTATTTGGGAGGAGCGTTGGGTGTGTATTTGGGAGGAGCGTTGGGTGTGTATTTGGGAGGAGCTCAGTGTCTGTGTATTTGGGAGGAGCGCAGGGTCTGTGTATTTGGGAGGAGCGCAGGGTCTGTGTATTTGGGAGGAGCGCGGGGGTCTGTGTATTTGGGAGGAGCGCTGGGTCTGTGTATTTGGGAGGAGCGCTGGGTCTGTGTATTTGGGAGGAGCGCGGGGTCTGTGTATTTGGGAGGAGCGCGGGGTCTGTGTATTTGGGAGGAGCGCTGGGTCTGTGTATTTGGGGGGAGCGCAGGGTTTGTGTATTTGGGAGGAGCGCAGGGTCTGTCTATTTGGGAGGAGCGCAGGGTCTGTCTATTTGGGAGGAGCGCGGGGTCTGTGTATTTGGGAGGAGCGTGGGGGTCTGTGTATTTGGGAGGAGCGCGGGGTCTGTGTATTTGGGAGGAGTGTTGGGTTTGTATTTGGGAGGAGCGTTGGGTCTGTATTTGGGAGGAGCTCAGTGTCTGTGTATTTGGGAGGAGCGCGGGGGTCTGTGTATTTGGGAGGAGCGCAGGGTCTGTGTATTTGGGAGGAGCGCAGGGGTCTGTGTATTTGGGAGGAGCGCTGGGTCTGTGTATTTGGGAGGAGCGCTGTTTCTGTGTATTTGGGAGGAGCGCTGGGTCTGTGTATTTGGGAGGAGCGCTGTTTCTGTGTATTTGGGAGGAGCGCGGGGTCTGTGTATTTGGGAGGAGCGCGGGGTCTGTGTATTTGGGAGGAGCGCTGGGTCTGTGTATTTGGGAGGAGCGCAGGGTCTGTGTATTTGGGAGGAGCGCAGGGGTCTGTGTATTTGGGAGGAGCGTTGGGTGTGTATTTGGGAGGAGCGTTGGGTCTGTATTTGGGAGGAGCTCAGTGACTGTGTATTTGGGAGGAGCGCGGGGGTCTGTGTATTTGGGAGGAGCGCTGGGTCTGTGTATTTGGGAGGAGCGCTGGGTCTGTGTATTTGGGAGGAGCGCGGGGTCTGTGTATTTGGGAGGAGGGCGGGGTTTGTGTATTTGGGAGAGGGCGGGGTTTGTGTATTTGGGAGGAGGGCGGGGTTTGTGTATTTGGGAGGAGGGCGGGGTTTGTGTATTTGGGAGGAGGGCGGGGTTTGTGTATTTGGGAGGAGGGCGGGGTTTGTGTATTTGGGAGGAGGGCGGGGTTTGTGTATTTGGGAGGAGGGCGGGGTTTGTGTATTTGGGAGGAGCGCGGGGTCTGTGTATTTGGGAGGAGCACAGGGTCTGTGTATTTGGGAGGAGCGCTGGGTCTGTGTATTTGGGGGGAGTGCAGGGTTTGTGTATTTGGGAGGAGCGCAGGGTCTGTGTATTTGGGAGGAGCGCTGGGTCTGTGTATTTGGGAGGAGCGCAGGGTCTATGTATTTGGGAGGAGCGCAGGGTTCTGTGTATTTGGGAGGAGCGTTGGGTGTGTATTTGGGAGGAGCGTTGGGTCTGTATTTGGGAGGAGCTCAGTGTCTGTGTATTTGGGAGGAGCGCAGTGTCTGTGTATTTGGGAGGAGCGCGGGGGTCTGTGTATTTGGGAGGAGCGCGGGGGTCTGTGTATTTGGGAGGAGCGCTGGGTCTGTGTATTTGGGAGGAGCTCAGTGGTCTGTGTATTTGGGAGGAGCGTTGGGTGTGTATTTGGGAGGAGCGTTGGGTCTGTATTTGGGAGGAGCTCAGTGTCTGTGTATTTGGGAGGAGCGCAGGGTCTGTGTATTTGGGAGGAGCGCGGGGGTCTGTGTATTTGGGAGGAGCGCTGGGTCTGTGTATTTGGGAGGAGCTCAGTGTCTGTGTATTTGGGAGGAGCGCAGGGTCTGTGTATTTGGGAGGAGCGCGGGGGTCTGTGTATTTGGGAGAAGCGCTGGGTCTGTGTATTTGGGAGGAGCGCGGGGTCTGTGTATTTGGGAGGAGCGCGGGGTCTGTGTATTTGGGAGGAGCGCGGGGTCTGTGTATTTGGGAGGAGCGCGGGGGTCTGTGTATTTGGGAGGAGCGCTGGGTCTGTGTATTTGGGAGGAGCGCTGGGTCTGTGTATTTGGGAGGAGCTCAGTGGTCTGTGTATTTGGGAGGAGCGTTGGGTCTGTATTTGGGAGGAGCTCAGTGTCTGTGTATTTGGGAGGAGCGCAGGGTCTGTGTATTTGGGAGGAGCGCGGGGGTCTGTGTATTTGGGAGGAGCGCTGGGTCTGTGTATTTGGGAGGAGCGCTGGGTCTGTGTATTTGGGAGGAGCGCGGGGTCTGTGTATTTGGGAGGAGCGCTGGGTCTGTGTATTTGGGAGGAGCGCGGGGTCTGTGTATTTGGGAGGAGCGCGGGGCTCGTGTATTTGGGAGGAGCGCGGGGTCTGTGTATTTGGGAGGAGCGCGGGGTCTGTGTATTTGGGAGGAGCGCTGGGTCTGTGTATTTGGGGGGAGCGCAGGGTTTGTGTATTTGGGAGGAGCGCAGGGTCTGTGTATTTGGGAGGAGCGCAGGGTCTGTGTATTTGGGAGGAGCGCGGGGGTCTGTGTATTTGGGAGGAGCGCAGGGTCTGTGTATTTGGGAGGAGCGCAGGGTCTGTGTATTTGGGAGGAGCGTTGGGTCTGTATTTGGGAGGAGCTCAGTGTCTGTGTATTTGGGAGGAGCGCGGGGGTCTGTGTATTTGGGAGGAGCGCTGGGTCTGTGTATTTGGGAGGAGCTCAGTGGTCTGTGTATTTGGGAGGAGCGCAGGGGTCTGTGTATTTGGGAGGAGCATTGGGTGTGTATTTGGGAGGAGCGTTGGGTCTGTATTTGGGAGGAGCTCAGTGTCTGTGTATTTGGGAGGAGCGCAGGGTCTGTGTATTTGGGAGGAGCGCGGGGTCTGTGTATTTGGGAGGAGCGCGGGGTCTGTGTATTTGGGAGGAGCGCTGGGTCTGTGTATTTGGGGGGAGCGCAGGGTTTGTGTATTTGGGAGGAGCGCAGGGTCTGTGTATTTGGGAGGAGCGCAGGGTCTGTGTATTTGGGAGGAGCGCAGGGGTCTGTGTATTTGGGAGGAGCGCGGGGTCTGTGTATTTGGGAGGAGGGCGGGGTCTGTGTATTTGGGAGGAGCGCAGGGGTCTGTGTATTTGAGAGGAGCGTTGGGTGTGTATTTGGGAGGAGCGTTGGGTCTGTATTTGGGAGGAGCTCAGTGTCTGTGTATTTGGGAGGAGCGCGGGGGTCTGTGTATTTGGGAGGAGCGCAGGGGTCTGTGTATTTGGGAGGAGCGTTGGGTGTGTATTTGGGAGGAGCGTTGGGTCTGTATTTGGGAGGAGCGCAGGGTCTGTGTATTTGGGAGGAGCGCGGGGGTCTGTGTATTTGGGAGGAGCGCAGGGGTCTGTGTATTTGAGAGGAGCGTTGGGTGTGTATTTGGGAGGAGCGTTGGGTCTGTATTTGGGAGGAGCGCAGGGTCTGTGTATTTGGGAGGAGCGCGGGGGTCTGTGTATTTGGGAGGAGCGCAGGGGTCTGTGTATTTGGGAGGAGCGTTGGGTGTGTATTTGGGAGGAGCGTTGGGTCTGTATTTGGGAGGAGCTCAGTGTCTGTGTATTTGGGAGGAGCGCAGGGTCTGTGTATTTGGGAGGAGCGCGGGGTCTGTGTATTTGGGAGGAGCGCGGGGTCTGTGTATTTGGGAGGAGCGCTGGGTCTGTGTATTTGGGGGGAGCGCAGGGTTTGTGTATTTGGGAGGAGCGCAGGGTCTGTGTATTTGGGAGGAGCGCAGGGTCTGTGTATTTGGGAGGAGCGCAGGGGTCTGTGTATTTGGGAGGAGCGCGGGGTCTGTGTATTTGGGAGGAGGGCGGGGTCTGTGTATTTGGGAGGAGCGCAGGGGTCTGTGTATTTGAGAGGAGCGTTGGGTGTGTATTTGGGAGGAGCGTTGGGTCTGTATTTGGGAGGAGCTCAGTGTCTGTGTATTTGGGAGGAGCGCGGGGGTCTGTGTATTTGGGAGGAGCGCGGGGGTCTGTGTATTTGGGAGGAGCGCTGGGTCTGTGTATTTGGGAGGAGGGCGGGGTCTGTGTATTTGGGAGGAGCTCAGTGGTCTGTGTATTTGGGAGGAGCGCGGGGGTCTGTGTATTTGGGAGGAGGGCGGGGTCTGTGTATTTGGGAGGAGCTCAGTGGTCTGTGTATTTGGGAGGAGCGCAGGGGTCTGTGTATTTGGGAGGAGCGCAGGGGTCTGTGTATTTGGGAGGAGCGCGGGGTCTGTGTATTTGGGAGGAGCGTTGGGTGTGTATTTGGGAGGAGCGTTGGGTCTGTATTTGGGAGGAGCTCAGTGTCTGTGTATTTGGGAGGAGCGCAGGGTCTGTGTATTTGGGAGGAGCTCAGTGTCTGTGTATTTGGGAGGAGCGCAGGGTCTGTGTATTTGGGAGGAGCTCAGTGTCTGTGTATTTGGGAGGAGCGCGGGGTCTGTGTATTTGGGAGGAGCGTTGGGTGTGTATTTGGGAGGAGCGTTGGGTCTGTATTTGGGAGGAGCTCAGTGTCTGTGTATTTGGGAGGAGCGCAGGGTCTGTGTATTTGGGAGGAGCGCGGGGGTCTGTGTATTTGGGAGGAGCGCTGGGTCTGTGTATTTGGGAGGAGCGCTGGGTCTGTGTATTTGGGAGGAGCGCGGGGTCTGTGTATTTGGGAGGAGCGCGGGGTCTGTGTATTTGTGAGGAGCGCTGGGTCTGTGTATTTGGGGGGAGCGCAGGGTTTGTGTATTTGGGAGGAGCGCAGGGTCTGTGTATTTGGGAGGAGCGCAGGGTCTGTGTATTTGGGAGGAGCGCAGGGGTCTGTGTATTTGGGAGGAGCGCTGGGTCTGTGTATTTGGGAGGAGCGTTGGGTGTGTATTTGGGAGGAGCATTGGGTCTATATTTGGGAGGAGCGCAGGGTCTGTGTATTTGGGAGGAGCGCAGGGTCTGTGTATTTGGGAGGAGCGCGGGGGTCTGTGTATTTGGGAGGAGCGCTGGGTCTGTGTATTTGGGAGGAGCGCTGGCTCTGTGTATTTGGGAGGAGCGCGGGGTCTGTGTATTTGGGAGGAGCGCGGGGTCTGTGTATTTGGGAGGAGCGCTGGGTCTGTGTATTTGGGGGGAGCGCAGGGTCTGTGTATTTGGGAGGAGCGCTGGGTCTGTGTATTTGGGAGGAGCGTTGGGTCTGTGTATTTGGGAGGAGCGCGGGGTCTGTGTATTTGGGAGGAGCGCGGGGTCTGTGTATTTGGGAGGAGCGCAGGGTCTGTGTATTTGGGAGGAGCGCGGGGGTCTGTGTATTTGGGAGGAGCGCTGGGTCTGTGTATTTGGGAGGAGCGCTGTTTCTGTGTATTTGGGAGGAGCGTGGGGTCTGTGTATTTGGGAGGAGCGCGGGGTCTGTGTATTTGGGAGGAGCGCTGGGTCTGTGTATTTGGGAGGAGCGCGGGGTCTGTGTATTTGGGAGGAGGGCGGGGTCTGTGTATTTGGGAGGAGGGCGGGGTTTGTGTATTTGGGAGGAGGGCGGGGTTTGTGTATTTGGGAGGAGGGCGGGTTTTGTGTATTTGGGAGGAGGGCGGGGTTTGTGTATTTGGGAGGAGGGCGGGGTTTGTGTATTTGGGAGGAGCGCGGGGTCTGTGTATTTGGGAGGAGCGCGGGGTCTGTGTATTTGGGAGGAGGGCGGGGTTTGTGTATTTGGGAGGAGGGCGGGGTTTGTGTATTTGGGAGGAGCGCGGGGTCTGTGTATTTGGGAGGAGCTCAGTGTCTGTGTATTTGGGAGGAGCGCAGGGTCTGTGAATTTGGGAGGAGCGCGGGGGTCTGTGTATTTGGGAGGAGCGCTGGGTCTGTGTATTTGGGAGGAGCTCAGTGTCTGTGTATTTGGGAGGAGCGCGGGGTCTGTGTATTTGGGAGGAGCGTTGGGTGTGTATTTGGGAGGAGCGTTGGGTCTGTATTTGGGAGGAGCTCAGTGTCTGTGTATTTGGGAGGAGCGCAGGGTCTGTGTATTTGGGAGGAGCGCGGGGGTCTGTGTATTTGGGAGGAGCGCTGGGTCTGTGTATTTGGGAAGGGCGCTGGGTCTGTGTATTTGGGAGGAGCGCGGGGTCTGTGTATTTGGGAGGAGCGCGGGGTTTGTGTATTTGGGAGGAGCGCTGGGTCTGTGTATTTGGGGGGAGCGGAGGGTTTGTGTATTTGGGAGGAGCGCAGTGTCTGTGTATTTGGGAGGAGCGCAGGGTCTGTGTATTTGGGAGGAGCGCAGGGTCTGTGTATTTGGGAGGAGCGCAGGGTCTGTGTATTTGGGAGGAGCGCAGGGTCTGTGTATTTGGGAGGAGCGCAGGGTCTGTGTATTTGGGAGGAGCGCAGGGTCTGTGTATTTGGGAGGAGCGCAGGGTCTGTGTATTTGGGAGGAGCGCTGGGTCTGTGTATTTGGGAGGAGCGCAGGGTCTGTGTATTTGGGAGGAGCGCAGGGTCTGTGTATTTGGGAGGAGCGCAGGGTCTGTGTATTTGGGAGGAGCGCAGGGTCTGTGTATTTGGGAGGAGCGCTGGGTCTGTGTATTTGGGAGGAGCGCAGGGTCTGTGTATTTGGGAGGAGCGCTGGGTCTGTGTATTTGGGAGGAGCTCAGTGGTCTGTGTATTTGGGAGGAGCGCAGGGGTCTGTGTATTTGGGAGGAGCGTTGGGTGTGTATTTGGGAGGAGCGTTGGGTCTGTATTTGGGAAGAGCTCAGTGTCTGTGTATTTGGGAGGAGCGCAGGGTCTGTGTATTTGGGAGGAGCGCAGGGTCTGTGTATTTGGGAGGAGCGCTGGGTCTGTGTATTTGGGAGGAGCGCAGGGTCTGTGTATTTGGGAGGAGCGCTGGGTCTGTGTATTTGGGAGGAGCGCTGGGTCTGTGTATTTGGGAGGAGCGCGGGGTCTGTGTATTTGGGAGGAGCGCTGGGTCTGTGTATTTGGGAGGAGCGCGGGGTCTGTGTATTTGGGAGGAGCGCAGGGCGTGTATTTGGGAGGAGCGCGGGGTCTGTGTATTTGGGAGGAGCGTTGGGTGTGTATTTGGGAGGAGCGCGGGGTCTGTGTATTTGGGAGGAGCGCGGGGTCTGTGTATTTGGGAGGAGCGCGGGGTCTGTGTATTTGGGAGGAGCGCTGGGTTTGTGTATTTGGGAGGAGCGCAGGGTCTGTGTATTTGGGAGGAGCGCTGGGTCTGTGTATTTGGGAGGAGCGCAGGGTCTATGTATTTGGGAGGAGCGCAGGGTTCTGTGTATTTGGGAGGAGCGTTGGGTGTGTATTTGGGAGGAGCGTTGGGTCTGTATTTGGGAGGAGCTCAGTGTCTGTGTATTTGGGAGGAGCGCGGGGTCTGTGTATTTGGGAGGAGCGCGGGGTCTGTGTATTTGGGAGGAGCGCGGGGTCTGTGTATTTGGGAGGAGCGCAGGGTCTGTGTATTTGGGAGGAGCGCGGGGGTCTGTGTATTTGGGAGGAGCGCTGGGTCTGTGTATTTGGGAGGAGCGCTGTTTCTGTGTATTTGGGAGGAGCGTGGGGTCTGTGTATTTGGGAGGAGCGCGGGGTCTGTGTATTTGGGAGGAGCGCTGGGTCTGTGTATTTGGGAGGAGCGCGGGGTCTGTGTATTTGGGAGGAGGGCGGGGTCTGTGTATTTGGGAGGAGGGCGGGGTTTGTGTATTTGGGAGGAGGGCGGGGTTTGTGTATTTGGGAGGAGGGCGGGTTTTGTGTATTTGGGAGGAGGGCGGGGTTTGTGTATTTGGGAGGAGGGCGGGGTTTGTGTATTTGGGAGGAGCGCGGGGTCTGTGTATTTGGGAGGAGCGCGGGGTCTGTGTATTTGGGAGGAGGGCGGGGTTTGTGTATTTGGGAGGAGGGCGGGGTTTGTGTATTTGGGAGGAGCGCGGGGTCTGTGTATTTGGGAGGAGCGCTGGGTCTGTGTATTTGGGAAGGGCGCTGGGTCTGTGTATTTGGGAGGAGCTCAGTGTCTGTGTATTTGGGAGGAGCGCGGGGTCTGTGTATTTGGGAGGAGCGTTGGGTGTGTATTTGGGAGGAGCGTTGGGTCTGTATTTGGGAGGAGCTCAGTGTCTGTGTATTTGGGAGGAGCGCAGGGTCTGTGTATTTGGGAGGAGCGCGGGGGTCTGTGTATTTGGGAGGAGCGCTGGGTCTGTGTATTTGGGAAGGGCGCTGGGTCTGTGTATTTGGGAGGAGCGCGGGGTCTGTGTATTTGGGAGGAGCGCGGGGTTTGTGTATTTGGGAGGAGCGCTGGGTCTGTGTATTTGGGGGGAGCGGAGGGTTTGTGTATTTGGGAGGAGCGCAGGGTCTGTGTATTTGGGAGGAGCGCAGGGTCTGTGTATTTGGGAGGAGCGCAGGGGTCTGTGTATTTGGGAGGAGCGTTGGGTGTGTATTTGGGAGGAGCGTTGGGTCTGTATTTGGGAGGAGCTCAGTGTCTGTGTATTTGGGAGGAGCGCGGGGGTCTGTGTATTTGGGAGGAGCGCGGGGGTCTGTGTATTTGGGAGGAGCGCTGGGTCTGTGTATTTGGGAGGAGCGTTGGGTCTGTATTTGGGAGGAGCGTTGGGTCTGTATT
Source organism: Ascaphus truei (assembly GCF_040206685.1). Lineage (NCBI taxonomy): Eukaryota > Metazoa > Chordata > Amphibia > Anura > Ascaphidae > Ascaphus > Ascaphus truei. Next base: position 75,192 of record NW_027454146.1, on the reverse strand, counting down.
TGGGAGGAGCGCAGGGTCTGTGTATTTGGGAGGAGCGCGGGGGTCTGTGTATTTGGGAGGAGCGCGGGGTCTGTGTATTTGGGAGGAGCGCTGGGTCTGTGTATTTGGGAAGGGCGCTGGGTCTGTGTATTTGGGAGGAGCTCAGTGTCTGTGTATTTGGGAGGAGCGCGGGGTCTGTGTATTTGGGAGGAGCGTTGGGTGTGTATTTGGGAGGAGCGTTGGGTCTGTATTTGGGAGGAGCTCAGTGTCTGTGTATTTGGGAGGAGCGCAGGGTCTGTGTATTTGGGAGGAGCGCGGGGGTCTGTGTATTTGGGAGGAGCGCTGGGTCTGTGTATTTGGGAAGGGCGCTGGGTCTGTGTATTTGGGAGGAGCGCGGGGTCTGTGTATTTGGGAGGAGCGCGGGGTTTGTGTATTTGGGAGGAGCGCTGGGTCTGTGTATTTGGGGGGAGCGGAGGGTTTGTGTATTTGGGAGGAGCGCAGGGTCTGTGTATTTGGGAGGAGCGCAGGGTCTGTGTATTTGGGAGGAGCGCAGGGGTCTGTGTATTTGGGAGGAGCGTTGGGTGTGTATTTGGGAGGAGCGTTGGGTCTGTATTTGGGAGGAGCTCAGTGTCTGTGTATTTGGGAGGAGCGCGGGGGTCTGTGTATTTGGGAGGAGCGCGGGGGTCTGTGTATTTGGGAGGAGCGCTGGGTCTGTGTATTTGGGAGGAGCGTTGGGTCTGTATTTGGGAGGAGCGTTGGGTCTGTATTTGGGAGGAGCGCAGGGTCTGTGTATTTGGGAGGAGCGCGGGGGTCTGTGTATTTGGGAGGAGCGCTGGGTCTGTGTATTTGGGAGGAGCGCTGGGTCTGTGTATTTGGGAGGAGCGCGGGGTCTGTGTATTTGGGAGGAGCGCTGGGTCTGTGTATTTGGGGGGAGCGCAGGGTTTGTGTATTTGGGAGGAGCGCAGGGTCTGTCTATTTGGGAGGAGCTCAGTGTCTGTGTATTTGGGAGGAGCGCAGGGGTCTGTGTATTTGGGAGGAGCGTTGGGTGTGTATTTGGGAGGAGCGTTGGGTGTGTATTTGGGAGGAGCTCAGTGTCTGTGTATTTGGGAGGAGCGCAGGGTCTGTGTATTTGGGAGGAGCGCAGGGTCTGTGTATTTGGGAGGAGCGCGGGGGTCTGTGTATTTGGGAGGAGCGCTGGGTCTGTGTATTTGGGAGGAGCGCTGGGTCTGTGTATTTGGGAGGAGCGCGGGGTCTGTGTATTTGGGAGGAGCGCGGGGTCTGTGTATTTGGGAGGAGCGCTGGGTCTGTGTATTTGGGGGGAGCGCAGGGTTTGTGTATTTGGGAGGAGCGCAGGGTCTGTCTATTTGGGAGGAGCGCAGGGTCTGTCTATTTGGGAGGAGCGCGGGGTCTGTGTATTTGGGAGGAGCGTGGGGGTCTGTGTATTTGGGAGGAGCGCGGGGTCTGTGTATTTGGGAGGAGTGTTGGGTTTGTATTTGGGAGGAGCGCAGGGTCTGTCTATTTGGGAGGAGCGCAGGGTCTGTCTATTTGGGAGGAGCTCAGTGTCTGTGTATTTGGGAGGAGCGCGGGGGTCTGTGTATTTGGGAGGAGCGCAGGGTCTGTGTATTTGGGAGGAGCGCAGGGGTCTGTGTATTTGGGAGGAGCGCTGGGTCTGTGTATTTGGGAGGAGCGCTGTTTCTGTGTATTTGGGAGGAGCGCGGGGTCTGTGTATTTGGGAGGAGCGCGGGGTCTGTGTATTTGGGAGGAGCGCTGGGTCTGTGTATTTGGGAGGAGCGCAGGGTCTGTGTATTTGGGAGGAGCGCAGGGGTCTGTGTATTTGGGAGGAGCGTTGGGTGTGTATTTGGGAGGAGCGTTGGGTCTGTATTTGGGAGGAGCTCAGTGACTGTGTATTTGGGAGGAGCGCGGGGGTCTGTGTATTTGGGAGGAGCGCTGGGTCTGTGTATTTGGGAGGAGCGCTGGGTCTGTGTATTTGGGAGGAGCGCGGGGTCTGTGTATTTGGGAGGAGGGCGGGGTTTGTGTATTTGGGAGAGGGCGGGGTTTGTGTATTTGGGAGGAGGGCGGGGTTTGTGTATTTGGGAGGAGGGCGGGGTTTGTGTATTTGGGAGGAGGGCGGGGTTTGTGTATTTGGGAGGAGGGCGGGGTTTGTGTATTTGGGAGGAGGGCGGGGTTTGTGTATTTGGGAGGAGCGCGGGGTCTGTGTATTTGGGAGGAGCACAGGGTCTGTGTATTTGGGAGGAGCGCTGGGTCTGTGTATTTGGGGGGAGTGCAGGGTTTGTGTATTTGGGAGGAGCGCAGGGTCTGTGTATTTGGGAGGAGCGCTGGGTCTGTGTATTTGGGAGGAGCGCAGGGTCTATGTATTTGGGAGGAGCGCAGGGTTCTGTGTATTTGGGAGGAGCGTTGGGTGTGTATTTGGGAGGAGCGTTGGGTCTGTATTTGGGAGGAGCTCAGTGTCTGTGTATTTGGGAGGAGCGCAGTGTCTGTGTATTTGGGAGGAGCGCGGGGGTCTGTGTATTTGGGAGGAGCGCGGGGGTCTGTGTATTTGGGAGGAGCGCTGGGTCTGTGTATTTGGGAGGAGCTCAGTGGTCTGTGTATTTGGGAGGAGCGTTGGGTGTGTATTTGGGAGGAGCGTTGGGTCTGTATTTGGGAGGAGCTCAGTGTCTGTGTATTTGGGAGGAGCGCAGGGTCTGTGTATTTGGGAGGAGCGCGGGGGTCTGTGTATTTGGGAGGAGCGCTGGGTCTGTGTATTTGGGAGGAGCTCAGTGTCTGTGTATTTGGGAGGAGCGCAGGGTCTGTGTATTTGGGAGGAGCGCGGGGGTCTGTGTATTTGGGAGAAGCGCTGGGTCTGTGTATTTGGGAGGAGCGCGGGGTCTGTGTATTTGGGAGGAGCGCGGGGTCTGTGTATTTGGGAGGAGCGCGGGGTCTGTGTATTTGGGAGGAGCGCGGGGGTCTGTGTATTTGGGAGGAGCGCTGGGTCTGTGTATTTGGGAGGAGCGCTGGGTCTGTGTATTTGGGAGGAGCTCAGTGGTCTGTGTATTTGGGAGGAGCGTTGGGTCTGTATTTGGGAGGAGCTCAGTGTCTGTGTATTTGGGAGGAGCGTTGGGTCTGTATTTGGGAGGAGCGCGGTGTCTGTGTATTTGGGAGGAGCGCAGGGTCTGTGTATTTGGGAGGAGCGCGGGGGTCTGTGTATTTGGGAGGAGCGCTGGGTCTGTGTATTTGGGAGGAGCGCTGGGTCTGTGTATTTGGGAGGAGCGCGGGGTCTGTGTATTTGGGAGGAGCGCTGGGTCTGTGTATTTGGGAGGAGCGCGGGGTCTGTGTATTTGGGAGGAGCGCGGGGCTCGTGTATTTGGGAGGAGCGCGGGGTCTGTGTATTTGGGAGGAGCGCGGGGTCTGTGTATTTGGGAGGAGCGCTGGGTCTGTGTATTTGGGGGGAGCGCAGGGTTTGTGTATTTGGGAGGAGCGCAGGGTCTGTGTATTTGGGAGGAGCGCGGGGGTCTGTGTATTTGGGAGGAGCGCAGGGTCTGTGTATTTGGGAGGAGCGCAGGGTCTGTGTATTTGGGAGGAGCGTTGGGTCTGTATTTGGGAGGAGCTCAGTGTCTGTGTATTTGGGAGGAGCGCGGGGGTCTGTGTATTTGGGAGGAGCGCTGGGTCTGTGTATTTGGGAGGAGCTCAGTGGTCTGTGTATTTGGGAGGAGCGCAGGGGTCTGTGTATTTGGGAGGAGCATTGGGTGTGTATTTGGGAGGAGCGTTGGGTCTGTATTTGGGAGGAGCTCAGTGTCTGTGTATTTGGGAGGAGCGCAGGGTCTGTGTATTTGGGAGGAGCGCGGGGTCTGTGTATTTGGGAGGAGCGCGGGGTCTGTGTATTTGGGAGGAGCGCTGGGTCTGTGTATTTGGGGGGAGCGCAGGGTTTGTGTATTTGGGAGGAGCGCAGGGTCTGTGTATTTGGGAGGAGCGCAGGGTCTGTGTATTTGGGAGGAGCGCAGGGGTCTGTGTATTTGGGAGGAGCGCGGGGTCTGTGTATTTGGGAGGAGGGCGGGGTCTGTGTATTTGGGAGGAGCGCAGGGGTCTGTGTATTTGAGAGGAGCGTTGGGTGTGTATTTGGGAGGAGCGTTGGGTCTGTATTTGGGAGGAGCTCAGTGTCTGTGTATTTGGGAGGAGCGCGGGGGTCTGTGTATTTGGGAGGAGCGCAGGGGTCTGTGTATTTGGGAGGAGCGTTGGGTGTGTATTTGGGAGGAGCGTTGGGTCTGTATTTGGGAGGAGCGCAGGGTCTGTGTATTTGGGAGGAGCGCGGGGGTCTGTGTATTTGGGAGGAGCGCAGGGGTCTGTGTATTTGAGAGGAGCGTTGGGTGTGTATTTGGGAGGAGCGTTGGGTCTGTATTTGGGAGGAGCGCAGGGTCTGTGTATTTGGGAGGAGCGCGGGGGTCTGTGTATTTGGGAGGAGCGCAGGGGTCTGTGTATTTGAGAGGAGCGTTGGGTGTGTATTTGGGAGGAGCGTTGGGTCTGTATTTGGGAGGAGCGCAGGGTCTGTGTATTTGGGAGGAGCGCGGGGGTCTGTGTATTTGGGAGGAGCGCAGGGGTCTGTGTATTTGGGAGGAGCGTTGGGTGTGTATTTGGGAGGAGCGTTGGGTCTGTATTTGGGAGGAGCTCAGTGTCTGTGTATTTGGGAGGAGCGCAGGGTCTGTGTATTTGGGAGGAGCGCGGGGTCTGTGTATTTGGGAGGAGCGCGGGGTCTGTGTATTTGGGAGGAGCGCTGGGTCTGTGTATTTGGGGGGAGCGCAGGGTTTGTGTATTTGGGAGGAGCGCAGGGTCTGTGTATTTGGGAGGAGCGCAGGGTCTGTGTATTTGGGAGGAGCGCAGGGGTCTGTGTATTTGGGAGGAGCGCGGGGTCTGTGTATTTGGGAGGAGGGCGGGGTCTGTGTATTTGGGAGGAGCGCAGGGGTCTGTGTATTTGAGAGGAGCGTTGGGTGTGTATTTGGGAGGAGCGTTGGGTCTGTATTTGGGAGGAGCTCAGTGTCTGTGTATTTGGGAGGAGCGCGGGGGTCTGTGTATTTGGGAGGAGCGCGGGGGTCTGTGTATTTGGGAGGAGCGCTGGGTCTGTGTATTTGGGAGGAGGGCGGGGTCTGTGTATTTGGGAGGAGCTCAGTGGTCTGTGTATTTGGGAGGAGCGCGGGGGTCTGTGTATTTGGGAGGAGGGCGGGGTCTGTGTATTTGGGAGGAGCTCAGTGGTCTGTGTATTTGGGAGGAGCGCAGGGGTCTGTGTATTTGGGAGGAGCGCAGGGGTCTGTGTATTTGGGAGGAGCGCGGGGTCTGTGTATTTGGGAGGAGCGTTGGGTGTGTATTTGGGAGGAGCGTTGGGTCTGTATTTGGGAGGAGCTCAGTGTCTGTGTATTTGGGAGGAGCGCAGGGTCTGTGTATTTGGGAGGAGCTCAGTGTCTGTGTATTTGGGAGGAGCGCAGGGTCTGTGTATTTGGGAGGAGCTCAGTGTCTGTGTATTTGGGAGGAGCGCGGGGTCTGTGTATTTGGGAGGAGCGTTGGGTGTGTATTTGGGAGGAGCGTTGGGTCTGTATTTGGGAGGAGCTCAGTGTCTGTGTATTTGGGAGGAGCGCAGGGTCTGTGTATTTGGGAGGAGCGCGGGGGTCTGTGTATTTGGGAGGAGCGCTGGGTCTGTGTATTTGGGAGGAGCGCTGGGTCTGTGTATTTGGGAGGAGCGCGGGGTCTGTGTATTTGGGAGGAGCGCGGGGTCTGTGTATTTGTGAGGAGCGCTGGGTCTGTGTATTTGGGGGGAGCGCAGGGTTTGTGTATTTGGGAGGAGCGCAGGGTCTGTGTATTTGGGAGGAGCGCAGGGTCTGTGTATTTGGGAGGAGCGCAGGGTCTGTGTATTTGGGAGGAGCGCAGGGGTCTGTGTATTTGGGAGGAGCGCTGGGTCTGTGTATTTGGGAGGAGCGTTGGGTGTGTATTTGGGAGGAGCATTGGGTCTATATTTGGGAGGAGCGCAGGGTCTGTGTATTTGGGAGGAGCGCAGGGTCTGTGTATTTGGGAGGAGCGCGGGGGTCTGTGTATTTGGGAGGAGCGCTGGGTCTGTGTATTTGGGAGGAGCGCTGGCTCTGTGTATTTGGGAGGAGCGCGGGGTCTGTGTATTTGGGAGGAGCGCGGGGTCTGTGTATTTGGGAGGAGCGCTGGGTCTGTGTATTTGGGGGGAGCGCAGGGTCTGTGTATTTGGGAGGAGCGCTGGGTCTGTGTATTTGGGAGGAGCGTTGGGTCTGTGTATTTGGGAGGAGCGCGGGGTCTGTGTATTTGGGAGGAGCGCGGGGTCTGTGTATTTGGGAGGAGCGCAGGGTCTGTGTATTTGGGAGGAGCGCGGGGGTCTGTGTATTTGGGAGGAGCGCTGTTTCTGTGTATTTGGGAGGAGCGTGGGGTCTGTGTATTTGGGAGGAGCGCGGGGTCTGTGTATTTGGGAGGAGCGCTGGGTCTGTGTATTTGGGAGGAGCGCGGGGTCTGTGTATTTGGGAGGAGGGCGGGGTCTGTGTATTTGGGAGGAGGGCGGGGTTTGTGTATTTGGGAGGAGGGCGGGGTTTGTGTATTTGGGAGGAGGGCGGGTTTTGTGTATTTGGGAGGAGGGCGGGGTTTGTGTATTTGGGAGGAGGGCGGGGTCTGTGTATTTGGGAGGAGCGCGGGGTCTGTGTATTTGGGAGGAGGGCGGGGTTTGTGTATTTGGGAGGAGGGCGGGGTTTGTGTATTTGGGAGGAGCGCGGGGTCTGTGTATTTGGGAGGAGGGCGGGGTTTGTGTATTTGGGAGGAGGGCGGGGTTTGTGTATTTGGGAGGAGCGCGGGGTCTGTGTATTTGGGAGGAGCTCAGTGTCTGTGTATTTGGGAGGAGCGCAGGGTCTGTGAATTTGGGAGGAGCGCGGGGGTCTGTGTATTTGGGAGGAGCGCTGGGTCTGTGTATTTGGGAGGAGCTCAGTGTCTGTGTATTTGGGAGGAGCGCGGGGTCTGTGTATTTGGGAGGAGCGTTGGGTGTGTATTTGGGAGGAGCGTTGGGTCTGTATTTGGGAGGAGCTCAGTGTCTGTGTATTTGGGAGGAGCGCAGGGTCTGTGTATTTGGGAGGAGCGCGGGGGTCTGTGTATTTGGGAGGAGCGCTGGGTCTGTGTATTTGGGAAGGGCGCTGGGTCTGTGTATTTGGGAGGAGCGCGGGGTCTGTGTATTTGGGAGGAGCGCGGGGTTTGTGTATTTGGGAGGAGCGCTGGGTCTGTGTATTTGGGGGGAGCGGAGGGTTTGTGTATTTGGGAGGAGCGCAGTGTCTGTGTATTTGGGAGGAGCGCAGGGTCTGTGTATTTGGGAGGAGCGCAGGGTCTGTGTATTTGGGAGGAGCGCAGGGTCTGTGTATTTGGGAGGAGCGCAGGGTCTGTGTATTTGGGAGGAGCGCAGGGTCTGTGTATTTGGGAGGAGCGCAGGGTCTGTGTATTTGGGAGGAGCGCAGGGTCTGTGTATTTGGGAGGAGCGCAGGGTCTGTGTATTTGGGAGGAGCGCAGGGTCTGTGTATTTGGGAGGAGCGCAGGGTCTGTGTATTTGGGAGGAGCGCAGGGTCTGTGTATTTGGGAGGAGCGCTGGGTCTGTGTATTTGGGAGGAGCGCAGGGTCTGTGTATTTGGGAGGAGCGCTGGGTCTGTGTATTTGGGAGGAGCTCAGTGGTCTGTGTATTTGGGAGGAGCGCAGGGGTCTGTGTATTTGGGAGGAGCGTTGGGTGTGTATTTGGGAGGAGCGTTGGGTCTGTATTTGGGAAGAGCTCAGTGTCTGTGTATTTGGGAGGAGCGCAGGGTCTGTGTATTTGGGAGGAGCGCAGGGTCTGTGTATTTGGGAGGAGCGCTGGGTCTGTGTATTTGGGAGGAGCGCAGGGTCTGTGTATTTGGGAGGAGCGCTGGGTCTGTGTATTTGGGAGGAGCGCTGGGTCTGTGTATTTGGGAGGAGCGCGGGGTCTGTGTATTTGGGAGGAGCGCTGGGTCTGTGTATTTGGGAGGAGCGCGGGGTCTGTGTATTTGGGAGGAGCGCAGGGCGTGTATTTGGGAGGAGCGCGGGGTCTGTGTATTTGGGAGGAGCGTTGGGTGTGTATTTGGGAGGAGCGCGGGGTCTGTGTATTTGGGAGGAGCGCGGGGTCTGTGTATTTGGGAGGAGCGCGGGGTCTGTGTATTTGGGAGGAGCGCTGGGTCTGTGTATTTGGGGGGAGCGCAGGGTTTGTGTATTTGGGAGGAGCGCAGGGTCTGTCTATTTGGGAGGAGCGCAGGGTCTGTGTATTTGGGAGGAGCGCTGGGTGTGTATTTGGGAGGAGCGCTGGGTCTGTGTATTTGGGAGGAGCGTTGGGTGTGTATTTGGGAGGAGCGCGGGGTCTGTGTATTTGGGAGGAGCGCGGGGTCTGTGTATTTGGGAGGAGCGCGGGGTCTGTGTATTTGGGAGGAGCGCTGGGTCTGTGTATTTGGGGGGAGCGCAGGGTTTGTGTATTTGGGAGGAGCGCAGGGTCTGTCTATTTGGGAGGAGCGCAGGGTCTGTGTATTTGGGAGGAGCGCTGGGTGTGTATTTGGGAGGAGCGTTGGGTCTATATTTGGGAGGAGCTCAGTGTCTGTGTATTTGGGAGGAGCGCGGGGTCTGTGCATTTGGGAGGAGCGCGGGGTCTGTGTATTTGGGAGGAGCGCGGGGTCTGTGTATTTGGGAGGAGGGCGGGGTCTGTGTATTTGGGAGGAGCGCGGGGGTCTGTGTATTTGGGAGGAGCGCAGGGTCTGTGTATTTGGGAGGAGCGCTGGGTGTGTATTTGGGAGGAGCGCTGGGTCTGTGTATTTGGGGGGAGCGCAGGGTTTGTGTATTTGGGAGGAGCGCTGGGTCTGTTTATTTGGGAGGAGCGCAGGGTCTGTGTATTTGGGAGGAGCGCAGGGGTCTGTGTATTTGGGAGGAGCGTTGGGTGTGTATTTGGGAGGAGCGCGGGGTCTGTGTATTTGGGAGGAGCGCAGGGTCTGTGTATTTGGGAGGAGCGCAGGGTCTGTGTATTTGGGAGGAGCGCGGGGTCTGTGTATTTGGGAGGAGCGCTGGGTCTGTGTATTTGGGAGGAGCGCGGGGTCTGTGTATTTGGGAGGAGCGCTGGGTCTGTGTATTTGGGAGGAGCGCTGGATCTGTGTATTTGGGGGGAGCGCGGGGTTTGTGTATTTGGGGGGAGCGCAGGGTTTGTGTATTTGGGAGGAGCGCAGGGTCTGTGTATTTGGGAGGAGCTCAGGGTCTGTGTATTTGGGAGGAGCGCAGGGGTCTGTGTATTTGAGAGGAGCGTTGGGTGTGTATTTGGGAGGAGCGTTGGGTCTGTATTTGGGAGGAGCTCAGTGTCTGTGTATTTGGGAGGAGCGCAGGGTCTGTGTATTTGGGAGGAGCGCGGGGGTCTGTGTATTTGGGAGGAGCGCTGGGTCTGTGTATTTGGGAGGAGCGCTGGGTCTGTGTATTTGGGAGGAGCGCGGGGTCTGTGTATTTGGGAGGAGCGCGGGGTCTGTGTATTTGGGAGGAGCGCTGGGTCTGTGTATTTTGGGGGAGCGCAGGGTTTGTGTATTTGGGAGGAGCGCAGGGTCTGTGTATTTGGGAGGAGCGCAGGGTCTGTGTATTTGGGAGGAGCACGGGGTCTGTGTATTTGGGAGGAGCGCAGGGGTCTGTGTATTTGGGAGGAGCGTTGGGTGTGTATTTGGGAGGAGCGTTGGGTCTGTATTTGGGAGGAGCTCAGTGTCTGTGTATTTGGGAGGAGCGCGGGGGTCTGTGTATTTGGGAGGAGCGCGGGGGTCTGTGTATTTGGGAGGAGCGCTGGGTCTGTGTATTTGGGAGGAGCTCAGTGGTCTGTGTATTTGGGAGGAGCGCAGGGGTCTGTGTATTTGGGAGGAGCATTGGGTGTGTATTTGGGAGGAGCGTTGGGTCTGTATTTGGGAGGAGCTCAGTGTCTGTGTATTTGGGAGGAGGACAGGGTCTGTGTATTTGGGAGGAGCGCGGGGGTCTGTGTATTTGGGAGGAGCTCAGTGTCTGTGTATTTGGGAGGAGCGCATGGTCTGTGTATTTGGGAGGAGCGCAGGGTCTGTGTATTTGGGAGGAGCGTTGGGTGTGTATTTGGGAGGAGCGCGGGGTCTGTGTATTTGGGAGGAGCGCAGGGTCTGTGTATTTGGGAGGAGCGCTGGGTCTGTGTATTTGGGAGGAGCGCGGGGTCTGTGTATTTGGGAGGAGCGCGGGGTCTGTGTATTTGGGAGGATCGCTGGGTCTGTGTATTTGGGAGGAGCGCTGGGTCTGTGTATTTGGGAGGAGCGCTGGGTCTGTGTATTTGGGGGGAGCGCAGGGTCTGTGTATTTGGGAGGAGCGCAGGGGTCTGTGTATTTGGGAGGAGCGTTGGGTGTGTATTTGGGAGGAGCGTTGGGTCTATATTTGGGAGGAGCTCAGTGTCTGTGTATTTGGGAGGAGCGCAGGGTCTGTGTATTTGGGAGGAGCGCTGGGTCTGTGTATTTGGGAGGAGCGCGGGGTCTGTGTATTTGGGAGGAGCGCGGGGTCTGTGTATTTGGGAGGATCGCTGGGTCTGTGTATTTGGGAGGAGCGCGGGGTCTGTGTATTTGGGAGGAGCGCTGGGTCTGTGTATTTGGGAGGAGCGCGGGGGTCTGTGTATTTGGGAGGAGCGCGGGGTCTGTGTATTTGGGAGGAGCGCTGGGTCTGTGTATTTGGGAGGAGCGCTGGGTTTGTGTATTTGGGAGGAGCGCAGGGTCTGTGTATTTGGGAGGAGCTCAGGGTCTGTGTATTTGGGAGGAGCGCAGGGGTCTGTGTATTTGAGAGGAGCGTTGGGTGTGTATTTGGGAGGAGCGTTGGGTCTGTATTTGGGAGGAGCTCAGTGTCTGTGTATTTGGGAGGAGGACAGGGTCTGTGTATTTGGGAGGAGCGCGGGGGTCTGTGTATTTGGGAGGAGCGCGGGGTCTGTGTATTTGGGAGGAGCGCGGGGCTCTGTGTATTTGGGAGGAGCGCGGGGTCTGTGTATTTGGGAGGAGCGCTGGGTCTGTGTATTTGGGAGGAGCGCTGGGTTTGTGTATTTGGGAGGAGCGCAGGGTCTGTGTATTTGGGAGGAGCTCAGGGTCTGTGTATTTGGGAGGAGCGCAGGGGTCTGTGTATTTGAGAGGAGCGTTGGGTGTGTATTTGGGAGGAGCGTTGGGTCTGTATTTGGGAGGAGCTCAGTGTCTGTGTATTTGGGAGGAGGACAGGGTCTGTGTATTTGGGAGGAGCGCGGGGGTCTGTGTATTTGGGAGGAGCGCGGGGTCTGTGTATTTGGGAGGAGCGCGGGGTCTGTGTATTTGGGAGGAGCGCGGGGTCTGTGTATTTGGGAGGAGCGCGGGGTCTGTGTATTTGGGAGGAGCGCTGGGTCTGTGTATTTGGGAGGAGCGCAGGGTCTGTGTATTTGGGAGGAGCGCAGGGTCTGTGTATTTGGGAGGAGCGCAGGGGTCTGTGTATTTGGGAGGAGCGTTGGGTGTGTATTTGGGAGGAGCGTTGGGTCTATATTTGGGAGGAGCGCAGGGTCTATGTATTTGGGAGGAGAGCGGGGTCTGTGTATTTGGGAGGAGCGCTGGGTCTGTGTATTTGGGAGGAGCGCTGGGTCTGTGTATTTGGGAGGAGCGCGGGGTCTGTGTATTTGGGAGGAGAGCGGGGTCTGTGTATTTGGGAGGAGCGCTGGGTCTGTGTATTTGGGAGGAGCGCTGGGTCTGTGTATTTGGGAGGAGCGCTGGGTCTGTGTATTTGGGAGGAGAGCGGGGTTTGTGTATTTGGGAGGAGGGCGGGGTTTGTGTATTTGGGAGGAGGGCGGGGTTTGTGTATTTGGGAGGAGGGCGGGGTTTGTGTATTTGGGAGGAGGGCGGGGTTTGTGTATTTGGGAGGAGCGCGGGGTCTGTGTATTTGGGAGGAGCGCGGGGTCTGTGTATTTGGGAGGAGGGCGGGGTTTGTGTATTTGGGAGGAGGGCGGGGTCTGTGTATTTGGGAGGAGGGCGGGGTCTGTGTATTTGGGAGGAGGGCGGGGTCTGTGTATTTGGGAGGAGGGCGGGGTCTGCGTATTTGGGAGGAGGGCGGGGTCTGCGTATTTGGGAGGAGGGCGGGGTCTGCGTATTTGGGAGGAGGGCGGGGTCTGTGTATTTGGGAGGAGGGCGGGGTCTGTGTATTTGGGAGGAGGGCGGGGTCTGTGTATTTGGGAGGAGGGCGGGGTCTGTGTATTTGGGAGGAGCGCAGGGGTCTGTGTATTTGGGAGGAGCGTTGGGTGTGTATTTGGGAGGAGGGTTGGGTGTGTATTTGGGAGGAGCGCTGGGTCTGTGTATTTGGGAGGAGCGTTGGGTCTGTATTTGGGTGGAGCTCAGTGTCTGTGTATTTGGGAGGAGCGCAGGGTCTGTGTATTTGGGAGGAGGGCGGGGTCTGCGTATTTGGGAGGAGGGCGGGGTCTGCGTATTTGGGAGGAGGGCGGGGTCTGTGTATTTGGGAGGAGGGCGGGGTCTGTGTATTTGGGAGGAGCGCAGGGGTCTGTGTATTTGGGAGGAGCGTTGGGTGTGTATTTGGGAGGAGGGTTGGGTGTGTATTTGGGAGGAGCGCTGGGTCTGTGTATTTGGGAGGAGCGTTGGGTCTGTATTTGGGTGGAGCTCAGTGTCTGTGTATTTGGGAGGAGCGCAGGGTCTGTGTATTTGGGAGGAGGGCGGGGTCTGCGTATTTGGGAGGAGGGCGGGGTCTGCGTATTTGGGAGGAGGGCGGGGTCTGTGTATTTGGGAGGAGGGCGGGGTCTGTGTATTTGGGAGGAGGGCGGGGTCTGTGTATTTGGGAGGAGGGCGGGGTCTGTGTATTTGGGAGGAGCGCGGGGGTCTGTGTATTTGGGAGGAGCGCTGGGTCTGTGTATTTGGGAGGAGCGTTGGGTGTGTATTTGGGAGGAGGGCGGGGTCTGTGTATTTGGGAGGAGGGCGGGGTCTGTGTATTTGGGAGGAGGGCGGGGTCTGTATTTGGGTGGAGCTCAGTGTCTGTGTATTTGGGAGGAGCGCAGGGTCTGTGTATTTGGGAGGAGGGCGGGGTCTGCGTATTTGGGAGGAGGGCGGGGTCTGCGTATTTGGGAGGAGGGCGGGGTCTGTGTATTTGGGAGGAGGGCGGGGTCTGTGTATTTGGGAGGAGGGCGGGGTCTGTGTATTTGGGAGGAGGGCGGGGTCTGTGTATTTGGGAGGAGCGCGGGGGTCTGTGTATTTGGGAGGAGCGCTGGGTCTGTGTATTTGGGAGGAGCGTTGGGTGTGTATTTGGGAGGAGGGCGGGGTCTGCGTATTTGGGAGGAGGGCGGGGTCTGTGTATTTGGGAGGAGGGCGGGGTCTGTGTATTTGGGAGGAGCGCAGGGGTCTGTGTATTTGGGAGGAGCGCTGGGTCTGTGTATTTGGGAGGAGCGTTGGGTCTGTATTTGGGTGGAGCTCAGTGTCTGTGTATTTGGGAGGAGCGCAGGGTCTGTGTATTTGGGAGGAGCGCGGGGTCTGTATTTGGGAGGAGCGCTGGGTCTGTGTATTTGGGAGGAGCTCAGTGGTCTGTGTATTTGGGAGGAGCGCGGGGTCTGTGTATTTGAGGGAAGCGCAGGGTTTGTGTATTTGGGAGGAGCGCAGGGTCTGTGTATTTGGGAGGAGCGCTGGGTCTGTGTATTTGGGAGGAGCGCTGGGTCTGTGTATTTGGGAGGAGCGCGGGGTCTGTGTATTTGGGAGGAGCGCGGGGTCTGTGTATTTGGGAGGAGCGCTGGGTCTGTGTATTTGGGAGGAGCTCAGTGTCTGTGTATTTGGGAGGAGCGCTGGGTCTGTATTTGGGAGGAGCGCAGGGTCTGTGTATTTGGGAGGAGCGCAGGGGTCTGTGTATTTGGGAGGAGCGTTGGGTGTGTATTTGGGAGGAGCGTTGGGTCTGTATTTGGGAGGAGCTCAGTGTCTGTGTATTTGGGAGGAGCGCTGGGTCTGTGTATTTGGGAGGAGCGCTGGGTCTGTGTATTTGGGAGGAGCGCTGGGTCTGTGTATTTGGGAGGAGCGCAGGGTCTGTGTATTTGGGAGGAGCTCAGTGTCTGTGTATTTGGGAGGAGCGCTGGGTCTGTGTATTTGGGAGGAGCGCAGGGTCTGTGTATTTGGGAGGAGCGCAGGGGTCTGTGTATTTGGGAGGAGCGCGGGGTCTGTGTATTTGGGAGGAGCGCGGGGTCTGTGTATTTGGGAGGAGCGCTGGGTCTGTGTATTTGGGAGGAGCGTTGGGTGTGTATTTGGGAGGAGCGTTGGGTCTGTATTTGGGAGGAGCTCAGTGTCTGTGTATTTGGGAGGAGCTCAGTGGTCTGTGTATTTGGGAGGAGCGCTGGGTCTGTGTATTTGGTGGGAGCGCAGGGTTTGTGTATTTGGGAGGAGCGCAGGGTCTGTGTATTTGGGAGGAGCGCAGGGTCTGTGTATTTGGGAGGAGCGCAGGGTCTGTGTATTTGGGAGGAGCGTTGGGTGTGTATTTGGGAGGAGCGTTGGGTGTGTATTTGGGAGGAGCTCAGTGTCTGTGTATTTGGGAGGAGCGCAGGTTCTGTGTATTTGGGAGGAGCGCGGGGGTCTGTGTATTTGGGAGGAGCGCGGGGTCTGTGTATTTGGGAGGAGCGCTGGGTCTGTGTATTTGGGAGGAGCGCGGGGGTCTGTGTATTTGGGAGGAGCGCTGGGTCTGTGTATTTGGGAGGAGCTCAGTGGTCTGTGTATTTGGGAGGAGCGCAGGGGTCTGTGTATTTGGGAGGAGCGTTGGGTGTGTATTTGGGAGGAGCGTTGGGTCTATATTTGGGAGGAGCTCAGTGTCTGTGTATTTGGGAGTAGCGCAGGGGTCTGTGTATTTGGGAGGAGCGCAGGGGTCTGTGTATTTGGGAGGAGCGTTGGGTGTGTATTTGGGAGGAGCGTTGGGTCTATATTTGGGAGGAGCGCAGGGTCTGTGTATTTGGGAGGAGCTCAGTGGTCTGTGTATTTAGGAGGAGCGTTGGGTGTGTATTTGGGAGGAGCGCGGGGTCTGTGTATTTGGGAGGAGCGCGGGGTCTGTGTATTTGGGAGGAGCGCTGGGTCTGTGTATTTGGGAGGAGCGTTGGGTCTGTGTATTTGGGAGGAGCGCTGGGTCTGTGTATTTGGGAGGAGAGCGGGGTCTGTGTATTTGGGAGGAGGGCGGGGTTTGTGTATTTGGGAGGAGGGCGGGGTTTGTGTATTTGGGAGGAGGGCGGGGTTTGTGTATTTGGGAGGAGGGCGGGGTTTGTGTATTTGGGAGGAGGGCGGGGTTTGTGTATTTGGGAGGAGCGCGGGGTCTGTGTATTTGGGAGGAGCGCGGGGTCTGTGTATTTGGGAGGAGGGCGGGGTTTGTGTATTTGGGAGGAGGGCGGGGTTTGTGTATTTGGGAGGAGGGCGGGGTCTGTGTATTTGGGAGGAGGGCGGGGTCTGTGTATTTGGGAGGAGGGCGGGGTCTGTGTATTTGGGAGGAGGGCGGGGTCTGTGTATTTGGGAGGAGCGCAGGGGTCTGTGTATTTGGGAGGAGCGTTGGGTGTGTATTTGGGAGGAGGGTTGGGTGTGTATTTGGGAGGAGCTCAGTGTCTGTGTATTTGGGAGGAGCGCAGGGTCTGTGTATTTGGGAGGAGCGCGGGGGTCTGTGTATTTGGGAGGAGCGCTGGGTCTGTGTATTTGGGAGGAGCGCGGGGTCTGTGTATTTGAGGGAAGCGCAGGGTTTGTGTATTTGGGAGGAGCGCAGGGTCAGTGTATTTGGGAGGAGCGCGGGGGTCTGTGTATTTGGGAGGAGCGCTGGGTCTGTGTATTTGGGAGGAGCGCTGGGTCTGTGTATTTGGGAGGAGCGCGGGGTCTGTGTATTTGGGAGGAGCGCGGGGTCTGTGTATTTGGGAGGAGCGCTGGGTCTGTGTATTTGGGGGAGCGCGGGGGTTTGTGTATTTGGGAGGAGCGCAGGGTCTGTGTATTTGGGAGGAGCGCAGGGTCTGTGTATTTGGGAGGAGCGCAGGGGTCTGTGTATTTGGGAGGAGCGTTGGGTGTGTATTTGGGAGGAGCGTTGGGTCTGTATTTGGGAGGAGCTCAGTGTCTGTGTATTTGGGAGGAGCGCGGGGGTCTGTGTATTTGGGAGGAGCGCGGGGGTCTGTGTATTTGGGAGGAGCGCTGGGTCTGTGTATTTGGGAGGAGCGCAGGGTCTGTGTATTTGGGAGGAGCGCAGGGGTCTGTGTATTTGGGAGGAGCGTTGGGTGTGTATTTGGGAGGAGCGTTGGGTCTGTATTTGGGAGGAGCTCAGTGTCTGTGTATTTGGGAGGAGCGCTGGGTCTGTGTATTTGGGAGGAGCGCTGGGTCTGTGTATTTGGGAGGAGCGCGGGGTCTGTGTATTTGGGAGGAGCGCGGGGTCTGTGTATTTGGGAGGAGCGCGGGGTCTGTGTATTTGGGAGGAGCGCTGGGTCTGTGTATTTGGGGGGAGCGCAGGGTTTGTGTATTTGGGAGGAGCGCAGGGTCTGTGTATTTGGGAGGAGCGCAGGGTCTGTGTATTTGGGAGGAGCGCAGGGGTCTGTGTATTTGGGAGGAGCGTTGGGTGTGTATTTGGGAGGAGCGTTGGGTCTGTATTTGGGAGGAGCTCAGTGTCTGTGTATTTGGGAGGAGCTCAGTGGTCTGTGTATTTTGGAGGAGCGCGGGGTCTGTGCATTTGGGAGGAGCGCGGGGTCTGTGTATTTGGGAGGAGCGCTGGGTCTGTGTATTTGGTGGGAGCGCAGGGTTTGTGTATTTGGGAGGAGCGCAGGGTCTGTGTATTTGGGAGGAGCGCAGGGTCTGTGTATTTGGGAGGAGCGTTGGGTGTGTATTTGGGAGGAGCTCAGTGTCTGTGTATTTGGGAGGAGCGCAGGGGTCTGTGTATTTGGGAGGAGCGCGGGGTCTGTGTATTTGGGAGGAGCGCGGGGTCTGTGTATTTGGGAGGAGCGCTGGGTCTGTGTATTTGGGAGGAGCGCTGGGTCTGTGTATTTGGGAGGAGCGCAGGGTCTGTGTATTTGGGAGGAGCGCAGGGGTCTGTGTATTTGGGAGGAGCGTTGGGTGTGTTTTTGGGAGGAGCGCGGGGTCTGTGTATTTGGGAGGAGCGCGGGGTCTGTGTATTTGGGAGGAGCGCTGGGTCTGTGTATTTGGGAGGAGCGCGGGGTCTGTGTATTTGGGAGGAGCGCAGGGGTCTGTGTATTTGGGAGGAGCGTTGGGTGTGTATTTGGGAGGAGCGCAGGGTCTGTGTATTTGGGAGGAGCGCAGGGTCTGTGTATTTGGGAGGAGCGCTGGGTCTGTGTATTTGGGAGGAGCGCGGGGTCTGTGTATTTGGGAGGAGCGCGGGGTCTGTGTATTTGGGAGGAGCGCAGGGTCTGTGTATTTGGGAGGAGCGCTGGGTCTGTGTATTTGGGAGGAGCGCGGGGTCTGTGTATTTGGGAGGAGCGCAGGGGTCTGTGTATTTGGGAGGAGGGCGGGGTCTGTGTATTTGGGAGGAGGGCGGGGTCTGTGTATTTGGGAGGAGGGCGGGGTCTGTGTATTTGGGAGGAGGGCGGGGTCTGTGTATTTGGGAGGAGCGCTGGGTCTGTGTATTTGGGAGGAGCGCGGGGTCTGTGTATTTGGGAGGAGCGCGGGGTCTGTGTATTTGGGAGGAGCGCTGGGTCTGTGTATTTGGGGGGAGCGCAGGGTTTGTGTATTTGGGAGGAGGGCGGGGTCTGTGTATTTGGGAGGAGGGCGGGGTCTGTGTATTTGGGAGGAGGGCGGGGTCTGTGTATTTGGGAGGAGGGCGGGGTCTGTGTATTTGGGAGGAGGGCGGGGTCTGTGTATTTGGGAGGAGGGCGGGGTCTGTGTATTTGGGAGGAGGGCGGGGTCTGTGTATTTGGGAGGAGGGCGGGGTCTGTGTATTTGGGAGGAGGGCGGGGTCTGTGTATTTGGGAGGAGGGCGGGGTCTGTGTATTTGGGAGGAGGGCGGGGTCTGTGTATTTGGGAGGAGGGCGGGGTCTGTGTATTTGGGAGGAGGGCGGGGTCTGTGTATTTGGGAGGAGGGCGGGGTCTGTGTATTTGGGAGGAGGGCGGGGTCTGTGTATTTGGGAGGAGGGCGGGGTCTGTGTATTTGGGAGGAGGGCGGGGTCTGTGTATTTGGGAGGAGGGCGGGGTCTGTGTATTTGGGAGGAGGGCGGGGTCTGTGTATTTGGGAGGAGGGCGGGGTCTGTGTATTTGGGATGAGGGCGGGGTCTGTGTATTTGGGAGGAGGGCGGGGTCTGTGTATTTGGGAGGAGGGCGGGGTCTGTGTATTTGGGAGGAGCGCGGGGTCTGTGTATTTGGGAGGAGCGCGGGGTCTGTGTATTTGGGAGGAGCGCGGGGTCTATATTTGGGAGGAGCGCGGGGTCTGTATTTGGGAGGAGCGCGGGGTCTGTGTATTTGGGAGGAGGGCGGGGTCTGTGTATTTGGGAGGAGGGCGGGGTCTGTGTATTTGGGAGGAGGGCGGGGTCTGTGTATTTGGGAGGAGGGCGGGGTCTGTGTATTTGGGAGGAGGGCGGGGGTCTGTGTATTTGGGAGGAGGGCGGGGGTCTGTGTATTTGGGAGGAGGGCGGGGGTCTGTGTATTTGGGAGGAGCACGGGGTCTGTGTATTTATACACTACTCCTATTTATGTCCTAGCACACCCCTCCTTGGCTGTTCGTTCTGCCCTCACCTTGCGCACACACAGGGAGAAGGTTGAGCTCTTAGTATCGATCCTCTGGAAGATCTTCAGCACAATGTTCAGTTCATCAATCAGGAGCCGTGAGCGCTCAGAGATCTCAGAGGTCAGGAGCACGAGGATCTCCTGGATTATAGAGTTCAGCGGAGGACCTGAGATCACAAGGTAACGTTTAGCACCTTCATACGCCCCCCGCCATCACCATCACCGATACACTCCACGCCTTCACCGATACACCACGCGCCATCACCATCACTATACACCATACGGCATCGCCAGCGTCATCACCGATACACCCGCGCCATCTCGATACACCCCGCGCCATCACCAATACACCCCGCGCCATCACTGATACACCCCGCGCATCACTAATACACACCGTGCCATTACCGATACACATCGCTCCATCACCGATACACCCCAAGCCATCACCTTTACCGATACACCCAAAGCCACCACCATTAGCGATACACCCTGCACCATCACCGATACACCCCGGGCCATCACCGATACACCCCGCGCCCTCACGATAAACCACGCTCCATCACGATACACACCGGGCCATCACCATTACCGATATACCAAGCACCATCACTAATACATCCATCGCCATCACTGACACCCCCCGCCATCACTAATAAACCTCGCGCCATCACCATCCACCCCGCGCCATCACCGATACATCCTAAGCCATCACCGATAGCCACTGCGCCATCACGATACACCCCGGGCCATCATTGATACACCCATCGCCATCACACACACCCCGCACTATTGGCATCACTGACTCCCCACACCATCACGATACACCCCGGGCCATCATTGATATAACCTGCGCCATCACTGATAGCCCCACGCCATCACCGATACCCCCACGCCATCACGTTCCCCCCCGGGCCATCACTATACACCACGCGCCATCACCGACATTCCCCGTGCCATCACTGATACACCCTGCGCCATCACCATCAGCGATACACACCGAAAAAATCACCATATACCCCGGCCCATCACCAATACCCCCACACCATCATTGATACACACTGCGCCATCACCGATACACCCCCGGTATGCTCGGGGTGTATTTCTGTGTCTGCTCCATATCTAGACTCTCAAGCAAATGTGCTGAAGCAGGAACTTTATTCTCCGTCACTGTGCCGGTCTGTCTCTCCGTCTACTGGTCACTGTACCGCTCTGTCTCACAGTTACTGTCTCTGCTGGTCACTGTACTGGTATGTACCCGTCTCTCTTTGGATGGCGGTGCAGCAGACTGTAAGTCCCGGGGCTGTGAAGCTCTCTCTCATCCCACGTACTCTCTCTCCCCAGCACTGCAGCTGCAGGATGAGATCCTCATATTCCCGTGCAGGACATCCACGGAGTTCCTTCAGGAGCCCCGGAGACCAGCGCAGCACGTACCCATGTATCTCACACACCCAGGAGTGCTCCCTGCAGAACTCCTGCACCTCACACACAGATTCCTGCAGAGAGAGTAAGAGAGTGAAAGGGACAGAAATGGAGAGAGAAAGAGGGGATGGAAGGGAACATAGAGAGAACTAGCGAGATAGATAGTAGTGGTACCTCACAGAGGTTCCTTCAGAGAGAGTTCATATGGAGAACAAAGACAGAGAAATGTACAATGACCACATGCTAGTTCTTGAGGATTTCAACCTCAATGGGCTCGACCCTAAAAACCAGAAAATCCAGATACAACTCAAGTCGCTTAACCTAACGCAACTCATTTCCCAATCCACACGGACAAACCTGAAATTGCATAACCATTCCTTACTAGACTGGATTCTCTCCTCAAACCCCAGCAGAATCCAATCCTCTGGCATCCTTCCCGATATTTTCAGTGACCATGCAATAGTGTACTGTGTAAGGAAAATTAAACCGCCCCAATCAAACCCTAAAGTTCTCCTCACTAGAACATTTAGAAACTTTAACCCACAACAGTTTCTGGATGACCTTACCATACCAACTGCCCTTGGCACAGAATCGATTTAATTCCCGACCCTGATTCTGCACTCAACTATTTCCAATCCGAGTTCTTAGAACTCTGTGATACCCATGCTCCACTACGCAAAATAAGGGTACGGGGTGCCCACCTTCCATGGGTACCACCTGACCTTTATAGCCCTCTACCAGTTCAGGGATGCCTTGTAGAAAATCTACAAAGTAACTGGCACTACCAAGGATCTCAATCACTACAGATGCCTGCGGAACATGTGCACAAGGCAAACAAGGCACGCAAAAGCACAATATTACTCTGACAATCTCCTCCAGAACACATCAAACCCAGCTAACTTCTGGAAGGTTATCAGCAACATATTCCAGCCTCCTAACCATCAACAACCAAGTAATATCACTAAGGGGGATATTACTCTGACAAACCCCACTGACATTGCAAATGCATTCAATGATTACTTAGTAGCACACCCCACAAACTTATTAGCGAAACGCAGCCCAAACCACAAACCTGAATCTCATCCTGGGAGTACCCCTATAGCCCCACCCCCTCCCAACACTGCCCACAAATTTCAATTTGGCCCAGTATACGAAGAGGAGATTACACAATGTGGACCTGATTTATTGCAATCTGAGTTCCTAAGACTTGGTGCCCTAGCCATTGCCAAACCGCTTGCTTCCCTAATCAACTCTATCCTGTCTGCAGGCCATATCCCTGGAAAACTGCCAGAGTTGTCCCAATCTTCAAAAGTGGGGACAAAAACACTGTCTCAAACTACAGGCCAATCTCACTTCTCCCAATTCTATCCAAAGTCATGGAAAAATGTGTTCACTCCCAATTAAGCGATTACTACACCATGACAAATTTCCCTCGCCAATTCCAATCTGGCTTCCGCCCCAAACACTCCACCGTAACTACCCTGCTAAAAGTTTGCAATGAGATCCAGTGTGGTATGGAACAGGGACAACTCACTGGTGCAATATAAGAAAGAAGATAGATGATCGATGCCAGCACGGCTCCTATGCATATCAGACTCACCAGGTAGGATAATAAAATTAATTTATTGAGCTAAATAAAACAGATACTGACAAAACATGACTAGGAGACCTCCTCCCACGCGTTTCAGGACCCGGACTCCTGACCTCTGGCATCCTTGGACCTCGGCTCGCCTACTGGACTTCTACTCTCTCCAATCCTCAACCTTGGCTTCGGACTCTGACTACTCTTGACATCTCCAATCCTGAATACGGCAATTACCTCTACGATCTCACACTCTCCTACCCCGACCCGGCTACCCACACCGACTCTGCCTACCAGACCCGCCCTAGTTGCTGTAGGGCAGTGGTTTTCATACATCCCCACCTAGGCCTCACGGTCCAGTCCGGTTTGTGGTGAGCACGCCTGACAATCCTAAATCGTGTTTTTATGTGGGGGCACAGGGTGGGCGGGCTATGTATTGATGTTTAGCATATTTAATAATGTTTATTGTGGGCTAAGAGGTGGGTAGTGGGGCTGTTCTGTGTATTGTTTTTATTGTGGGTAGCGAGGGTGGGTTAAGGGGGTATTGTCCTCAAGGATGGGTGGTTAGGCCTACCGGGTGGGTAGTGGGGGAGGGTGGGTTAACCCCTTAATTACTATAGCGGTTAGTAACCGCTAAGGTGATTAAAGCTGCAGTTCAGTCTTTTTTTTATTTATTTTTTTAATTATTTTTTTTACTTCAATAGTTTCATGTGTGCAATCCCTAATTACCTAAAGAACTGTATAGCTGCAGGTCAATTCGTTCTCCATGTATTGATCGGCGAAATTTGGTGACATAATTAGAGCTGGCATATGTTTTTCTTCTGCTTCTGTCTCTCAGTGGAAGCTCATGAATATTCATGAGCACTCCTGCACTGACATGTGCTAGAGGGAGGGCAGGGCTGACAAAGGGGTGTGCTAGGGCTTGTGACAGGACATGAAGGGGCAGTGCCTTAGCAAATGGCTGTTAAAATTGAAAGACCAATTTTCTTGTATTCTAAGTTGTTTTTTTTAAAACAGAAAATGCTAAAAGTATTTTTTCTTACTACAGAACTGATTTATTAAAAAAACACACATGCAGGATATTGACTGAACTGCAGCTTTAGGAGGTTAGGGGACATTAAAAAAAGACAATGTAATGTACTTTATTGTTTGAAGCATTTATTTTATTTATGCTGATTAATGTTGTATTTTAAATGGGCAAATGCACTATTATCCATATGTAGATAATAGTAATTTTGCCCATTATTGTACTGTATGTGTTAGGGGGAGGGGGGGGTGAATTAAAAATGGTAATGTTTATTGGGGGCTTGGGAGGTGGGTAGTGGGGCTGTTATGTGTATTGTTTTTATTGTGGGTAGCGGGGGTGGGTGAAGGGGGTATTTGGGCCTTGGTGGGTGTTTAGGCCTTGCGGGGGGGGGGTGTTTGCGGGTGGACTTAATACCGCTAAGGTAATGAAGGGGTTAAGTCCACCCGCAAACACCCCCCCCCCGCAAGGCCTAAACACCCACCAAGGCCCAAATACCCCCTTCACCCACCCCCGCTACCCACAATAAACCTGGCATGGGTGGTTAACCCCTTCATTACCTTAGCGGTTAGCCGCTGAGGTAATGAAGTGGGCTGTAAATGCATTTTTCATGCATCTTATTCATGCCGGGGGTGCCTGGTGCTGGTATTAATGGGTATCCGCTCCGGAGACACCCGGCATCAATCCCAGGTAGAAGAAAAAAAATGTATTTTTCCTAAGTCCCGTCTCAGCACTTTTCGCCAGCTTCTCCCCACCTTCTTGCCAACTTTTTTTGGCGAGGCGATTTGACGTGAAAATCTCAATTCTAGAGTGGCGATCAGCTGCGATACGCTAATCAGGGCTACTAGAAAAACATGAGTTTGAGAAACTGGCGAACAGCGGCGAGAATAAGCCCCAAAAAAACGCCGATTTTTGAGCTTCTTGCCAAATTCTCGCTGCTTACATCCTGCAGTTACTGCCAGTTCCAGGCCTTACAGGTCAACCTGGAAATTACCAAAACCACGGTCTCCCAGAAAGAAAGAAAATCTCCAAGACAACCTCAAGTTTTACGTGAAAACACAATAAAATCAATCTCACCCTACACCATAACCACCTGGGCGTCACAATAAGTGTATGAGGGAGATTCACACAGGGTCACTGATCAATCCCCCCGTACAACTATGGCTGAAATCAATCATCTAACCAATTCTAAGGTCTAAGGTACGAGGCTGAAGTCATCCTATTGTCCCCCACCTCTGCTGGTTGGGGAGTGAGAGACTAGCAGAGAGTGAGAGACAGCTAGTCTCTCACTCCCCATCCAGCAGTCTCTCACTCACCCCCAGCAGTCTCTGCAGAGTGTCTCTGGCCTGCTGGATGATGGGGTCGCTGTGTAGAGCGTGGTCCAGTGCTTGGAATTTCAGGGGCATGCACTGCCCGGTCAGTAACTGGCCTCTCACTCTCCCAACACTGAGAACATCTTGCTGCTTCACAAGGGGGGGCACATGCTCTGGGACCACCTGCCTGAGCTGTTCCTCAGTGAGCACAGGGGGGAGGCTAGAACCTAAAACAGAGACACACAAGGACACTGAGACCACACATAGGTTAATGGGCAGAGCTAGCGAGCCAACTAATCTCTGGGGTCCAGAGATAGCAGATTTGCCCATTCCTGACGCCCACCCTCCTATCCCTCTGTCCCTCCTACAGTATCCCTCATTCCCTCCATCCACATACATATCAGTGGGAGTTGTGTGTCCTGTGTAACATGCAGCTTAAACATACACTATGGGGATCTTGTGTAATACAATTTATTACATTTAATTGGTTGAAGAAACCTTAGAAATGCACACTCACAAACGTATGTGTTAAAATCGCAGTTTGAAAAACCTAATCACAGGTGGGGAATACTGTTGAGCTGGAGGAAGAAGCATAAATATGAAAGATGTATGTCTGATTATACTAACAATAAAGTTAGGATCTGGAATACACAGTCAAATTGGTCTAATAATTATAATAAGAAATATAAGAATTTTGGTTATAATAAAAATAGGAATACAAATAACTGACCCCCAGGAAGTCTCCTTTGACAAAATATTTGTGAAATCTAGTTTTAGACAAAGACAAAGAGAAAACCACAGGTTGAAATTAGTCTAAGAACAGATTTTCCGTTGTGAATAACAGTGACATAGATAGTCCCGCTGGTCATTTAGACCAACAAGATACTGGTAAATTGGGAGCTATATCCACATCACATGACAAGTATGGTTCAAAATCTCTTTCAGACAAAACTCAAAAGGAAGAACAGATAGTGCGGACGGTCCCATAGGGAGGTTTCCTCTGACATCCCGCTCAGATAAAGGGGAGGCGGCGGAGGAGGAGTACTTCCCAAGATGAGGAACACGAGCTGGAAGGTCAGCTCAGAGGAAAAAGGCCAAATTGAGAAGTGAGACAACTAGTAATATAGCTACAAATGGGATTTTAATCATCAGTTACACCAACTACTGATCAAACCCTGCTATTAAATAAAGGGTTGTCTTTCTCTCCAACAAACCGGTCAAAGGCATTGGGACCAGAATTTGATCTAAAATTCTATATTAGAAAAATGACACTCACCAGACATTTTCTTCTTTTGAAAAACAAACCAGATAGCCATGATTCACTTAATTCTGTTGACCTTGGCTATCTGGCGGATTTAAAATCTTTACTAAGGGAATCTGATCCAATTAATTCACAGATACACTGTTCAATAGATTCTGCCCTTACAGAGCCTTTGGATGCTAACCTAACTGACTTGATAGTACAGCAGGGCCCCGGCCATACGGCGGAATCCGTTCTAAGGGCCCGCCGTATAGTGAGAATCGCCGGAAAGCGGAACCGGCGATTTTCAGTTGTGCGCATGCGCACACAGGCAATTTCCCCCTTGTGCGCGTGCGCGACCTACGTTCTGCGCGTGCAACCTACGTTCTGCGCATGCGTGCCGGCGGCAACAGCCCGTTCTACACATGCGCGACCTCTGGCCAGACGGCGGCCCCCTTCTCGGTGCCACCGTATCAGCGGATCGCCGAAAAGCGGGTGCCATGGGTAATTATATAGACACTTTTTACACATTGGTCCTAGCAAATTTTAAGGCCATGTGTAAACACTCTGTCTGATTGTATATCTTAATCAAGTCGTTATCAAGCAGGTTGATCAGGGAGGAGGCATCATAGTCCAAAACAGGTGTGACTATATTAGTGAGGCAATGCGCCTGTTAGGTAATACTCACTCATAAAATGCTTGATACTGATCCTACAGATACATTTCTGAGATAATTTGACATCCGCCTCTCTAAAGCTAAGGATAATGGTGTTCTCGGAGCTTGAATTCAGACACTTATCCGCACCTCACACAAAGGTTCCCATATTTTATCACCTACCTAAGGTGCATAAAAATCAACCTGGGAGACCGATTATTTCAGGGATCGGATCGATGACATCCAGCCCGTCCCAGTATGTTGACCAATTTTAAGTCACATATTTGGGAAACGCTTCACATCATTGACTTGATCTCTGGGATTAAATGGAAACCTTCATATAAATGGGTGATGTGTGATGTACAGGGCCTGTACACTAGTATAGACCATTCTAAGGGCACTGAGGGGATTTAATATTTCTTGGATAAAGACAGCAATCTACCCCCATTCAAAAACAATTTATATTGGAAAATAATAGTGTTTATTTAATGATTTCTTTTATTTACAGATCTGTGGAATGGCCATGAGGTCCAGGTTCGTCCCCAGTTATGTCCTCCCAACATCCCATAAATAAATTGGCATATCTGATCCAACTAACCCAGGGAGGCGGGACTGGTCTACTATGGCCATTTCATTGATGACATTACTTATTATTTGGGATGGGGATGACACTAGCCTTTTAAATCTTTTTTCAGTTTTTAATTCCAACACAATTGGTTTAATTTTTACTTTTACCGTCAATTCAAGACCTATTGTATTTTTGGATCTCCTCTTATTCATCGATGAGAACTCCAAAATCCAAACTGATAGCTATTTAGAAGCAATTACATGAAACTGTTTTAAATGGACAACAGCAACCACCATAAAAAGTGGTTGCAAAACATTCTGTACGGACAGTTTAGCCGTATAAAAAGAAACTGTTCTTTGGACAGTGATTTTGAGAAACATTCACTTCTGTTGAAGGATCGATTCCTTGCAAAGAAATACGATCAAACTCTGGTTGAGCAGTCATATTATAGAGCTAAATACCTAGATAGAACTATCCTTTTGAAAAATTATAGAGATCGAAATTCTAAAAAAAATATGTTTAGACATTCTAGTACTGGTGATTTCTTGTCTGCCTTTGATTAAACCTAGTGACAATCTGGACACAAGATCAAGGGTACTGGAAATGTTGGGTTGTGATCCAGTTCTAAAAGGCCATATCTCTGACAAACCTTGTGTCATTTTCTGTAAAAGCAAGAGTGTTAAAAACATAATAGCCCCAAGTAAACTTCGATCTATGATTTTAACATTTGAACAAATTCACTGCCCACAAATGAAATTGGGAAACTTTAAAAGTGGTCGGACTTGATGTCTCACCTGTCAATTTCTATAAACTAGAGCACCAGGTTTGCACCGAATCCATGCTGAGACCAGATGTTTTGGTCTTCCCACATCCCCATTAGGAGATTAGCATAACTCGGTGCAAGACTGGCTTCCATCACCGTGCCCTTAATCTGTAGAAAAATGTCTTTATTAAACCAAAAAAAATTATGTGTAAGAGAAATGTAATCAATGTGATAATAAAATCAATATGTGTTTTAGTATAAGTGCCTTCTAATTCCAAAAAATAACGTGCTGCTGTGCAAACGTGTTCATGCTCAATTACTGTGTATAGTGAGGTGGCATCATACGTGACTGGAATAACCATTATTATTTAAACTATGTAAATGTACTTAATGATAATGTGTGTGGTGTCCTGTAACTATGATGTGAGCTTCTTGACCGATTTCTGCAAGAAAAAAATCAATATTGGCTGAAATATTTGAAATTATAGGTCTGCCGGGAAGATGTATGGGGCCTTTATGTAATTTTGGTAAATAATAAAAAATTGGCAAAGTTAAAAAAAACAATCATAATATATTCAAATTATTCTTTACAGACAAAAAGTTTTTTTAAACCTATTGTTAAAATATTTTCTAACTTATACAGAAAATCTTCTGTAGGATTTTTTAATAGTCTCAAATAAGTTTCTGTATCGTTTAGCCGTCTAAGGGACTCGGCAATGTAGCATTCCTTATCCAGGATCACTACACCCCTCCCTTATCTGCTGATTTTATCATGATTGAGCTGTCTTCTCTCAGCTCTTTAATTGCGTCATATTAAGCAAAACTTGAACAAACAACAGTATATCTATTTTGTTTCGATAATTTGTCCAAATCATCTTGTACAAATTTACATGGAAAGGTCACACGAAACTTTGCAACATTTCTCCTTAACAGAGTTAACCCCGCATCCCTGCAGTGCTGGTACCTTACACACATATATATATATAACGGGTATTCCCTCTGGTCTGACCCCCCCAATCTCATATTGCCCCGTGTGGTCTAACCAAACCCCATTACATGGTCGTGTCTGGTGGTGCACCTGTTGGCAACAGGACTCCTGAGTCTCCGGCATGATGGTGTTCGGGGACTGCCAACCCAGACAGGCAGCTGAGGTAGTGTGTGCGAGTCCTACCTATATCCAGTGCAGCGCCTCCACCTCATCAGGATCTATGCGTCCGCAGGAAGATGGAGTTCCTCATCAGAACCTTCTTGGTGGTGACTTCCACTGACGAGTAACTTCACACTCACACAGTGGGGTTGTCTTTGAACAGGGCATCTTTATTGACGATGGTATGGACAGACTGCCCCTCGCAGCGGTTTGCTCAGCAGCACATCTCGCCGTACTGTCCCTTGAAAAGGTACGCCCTCCCAATGGAGTGGGATCCCCTCTCCCCGCAGGGAGATCACCCCTGTGCCAGGTCCCTGGACACAGTGTGGCCTTATCAGGCTTGATGCTACTTGATGTAGAAACTGGCCACTAGTTACTGCACTAGTGGGCCCTTCATTTCCAAGTCTCAACACAGACTTATTCCTTCCTTCAACGTACTTATACGCACTAACTTTGGGCAGTGCTGTGCCTTATATACCTCAGGAAACAGGCACATCTCTGATGTCACTAACTGTGGACTCAGAGTATGTAGCCACTCCCATCCATACACAGGGCACCTCACCAGGTTGTGAGGGCAAACCTTCATGATTACTGCTGGCACCCCTGTAACTTACCAGGTTTACTGCCAGCAGGAGAGACAACTGCAGACCATTTTACAGCATGGCTACATTTTGATTGATATATATCAAAGACAACACAAAAATTAAGTAGCGCTAAAGAGGATGTGAAATAACCCTAATATGTTATTTTAAATAAATGATAAATTATAATATTAGGTTAAATTGTGATAATTTTTATTTATTTTAATAATATCCACAAACCATAATCTGGCCCAATGCACGGCTGGGGGCGGGTCTGGTGTTCTATGGCCGGTACATTGATGACATCTTGATCATATGGGACGGAGATGGGGGTGACCTCGAGCAGATACTGACCGACTTTAACTCCAATGATATGAGCCTCAGATTCACCCACCAGATTAATGCATCTAGTATTGTCTTTCTAGATTTGGAATTGTCAGTAGATTTGAATCTGAATATCCAGACACGGGTGCATTTCAGGGACGTGGCGGTCAATGGCTATATACATGGAAAAAGTGCACATTATTCCAAATGGCTAAGCAATATCCCCCTCAGTCAGTTTAATAGACTGAGGAGGAATTGCTCGTCCGACCAGGTGTTTCAGCTGCAAGCCGGTCGTCTCATCGACAATTTCAAACAAAAGGGGTATGATATGTCTCTGGTGCAGGAGGCATTCAAGAAGGTCAGGTCGGTTGAACGTGTGGATCTGTTAGCTAAATCAAAGGTCAAACAGTGCAAACAATCCATGCCTTTGGCAGATAACCCCACATTTGTTTGTGTTGATAAGTTTATTACAAAATGTAATGGTTATTCCCACAAAATTAGACAAATTATCAATCGCCACTGGAAAGTGTTGCTCTCAGATCCGCACCTCAGCAGTCAGTTGTCCACTGTGGCACCACTGGTCTCCGCAAGGGTCTAAATATCAAGAACATCTTGGCCCCAAGTAGACTTAGTGATACTTCAGTTGAGAATAGTGGTTTACAGTTAATGTTTCCAGACACTAAGTGTGGCAGATCTAGATGTCTAATGTGTGGACATCTGCATCTGTCGGCTACTTTCTCTTCATTTAGCAACAAGTCTGAACTTTGAATATACATTAAAATCAACTGTCTCTCCACATATATAGTGTATGTTTTATCTTGTCCATGTCAATTGCAATATGTGGGTCGCACTAAAAGAGCACTGTGTGTCAGATTCCTGGAACACAGACGTTCCATCATTAAGGGAGTGCTGGCACACAGTGTTCCTCAACATTTTCCCCAAGTACACCAAAAGGATCCCAAGGGACTTGTAATTATGGGTATTGAGAGTATTCCGAGTAGCCTATTAGGGGGAGATAGATTTAAGACTCTCTCATACATAGTGTCTTTTTGGATATACTCACTTGGTACACTTTCTCCTAGGGGTCTTAATGAGTGCTTGGATACTAGCACACTGGCTTAGTTTCCTGCCTTGCTGTTCTCTGCCTTTCTGCTCTGGTTGCTAGTTCGGTTCCTCTCCCCCTATCCTAGGATGGGGTTCTGTTTGGAGGGGATTCCTCTATATTATATGATATTTCCTTAAAGTAGGTGTTATTTAATAGTTAAAGGAAAAAACTGGATTATCTTTTTATAATTTTAGTTATTTTTTAATGTAACAATTGTTGTTATTACACTGGCGACACAGTTTATTGCTCATCGGCCAGATCCGCAAGCCGGGAGATTTCCCGGCTTGCTAGTGGCCGCCCCTCGGCGTGCCGCGCCCCCCGAGGGAGCCCTGGTGTCCCGCGATGTGGGGGACGGCGGCAGGGGGTTCCGGGGGACCCGGCGGACCCGGCAGCGGTAGGGAGAGCGCCCCGATCGGAGGGCGCTCTTCCGCTGCTTTGGCGCGTGCCAGGCTACTGCTGCGGCCGAGAACGGGCAAATGCTCGAATAAACTCGGCCGCAGCAGTATATGTAATTAGATATAATGTTAGTGCATTAATTATGTGAATTATTAATCTAATAATTTTTGTTAGTACATATAATGTAAATATTGTTTTGTGAATGTTGTTCTCATCACACAAGGAATTAAATAGGTTGATTTTATTATATTTTTTCAATTTTATTTAGATTTTTCTATAATTCATTTTAATATGGTGTAGATGTATTTGATTATAATAATATGAATATATAAACATTCTAATTAATATATTGATTTATTAATATCTTTTGAAACTGAAATTAAAACCTAAACATATATATACCAAATTAAAATTATAGATTTTTTTTTCCATATTTGATGAAACTTAGATTGGTAATAGTGGGACAGCTTTTTCTAACATGTCATTGTGTTAGTTGAGTTTATACATAATTAAATTGTTTAGTTTTAGCTATTTTCATTGTATGATGTGAACAACATAATTATTGATGTTTTTTTTGTTGTTATTCATTGTAATGTTGATATTTATAGTAATTTTAGAGTTATACGATTTGTGGTGAAACTTAGTACCAATGTGAAAATAGGTTTACTTGATCCAGCCTATTTAACTGGCTGTCCCTGACAATCACATATTTCCTGACGAAGTCGCCGCAGTGTGATGAAACGCGTAGAGCTGTGACGTCATCGCGTTTGTGTTGGTGTATTTGGAGTCCCTGGCTTCCCTGCGCTCCGGCTGGCGGTAATTTCAAGTGTTAGCAATCATTGTATGAGGGAGCAAAGGACGTGCAGGCATTGGATGCCTTTATATCTTGCTGCCAATTCATGGTGAACCTGGGCTGTTTACATCCACTCTGCAAACCTGGGACTCACCCTACCACCGCAGATGACCACAATAGAGATTTCTCTCCCACGAATGGTTCTGTTTGAAATCCTGTAAGTGCACATTCTTATGGGTTGCTGATTTTTTACATAAGGTACATTTATTTTTTACTCAGTTACGTGCTATGGAGCTTGCGCTTTTGTTTTATTTTTTGTCACATACATACATATATATATATGTGACAAAAAATAAAAGAAGTGCCAGCTCCATAGCATAATAGTGTATGTAAAAGAGATTTATTATAACGTAGAGCAGACACCAGGACTTGCACTCACATAGTAGGTAAAAGCACATTCAATTGAGACAATCTGTAAACGGACGCTGACAGCTGGAGGCAGATCAAGTGCTGATATCACAGGGAACTCAGAAACCACATGTGCCAAAACTTTGAGGGATATTCATCTGTAGAGGAGAAAA
This sequence comes from Ascaphus truei, assembly GCF_040206685.1. Taxonomy (NCBI): domain Eukaryota; kingdom Metazoa; phylum Chordata; class Amphibia; order Anura; family Ascaphidae; genus Ascaphus; species Ascaphus truei. Next base: position 43,003 of record NW_027454146.1, on the reverse strand, counting down.
CTGCAAATGGAACGTATCTCCTCCAATGCAAATGCAACTCCACGAGGCTCCAATTCGCCTGCACTGGTGCTAGAATCTGGCCACAGCCTTGCCAAACGATGACCCGCTATGACCCAGGTACACCGTAGTAGGTAGGTTAAAGCAGTGCAGCACGGAGCACCCACAAGCTGACTTCCTGGTACTGAGTCCCACCTCCAAACAGCGCGTCACTCCATTGATGCGTCACGACGTCCAACACGTTTCGTCACACGCACGTGACTTTCTCAACGATCACAATATCATTAACAATTTATTGGTTATCATGTTACGCACTTTTTAAACACAAGGTTTTCTTTTATAAATATCATATCATCACCTTACGTTATTTCACACATTTATTCACTGCTAGCGCTACTATTTGTTTGTTTTGTTTGGGGATATATATATATATATATATATATATATCCAGAGCTTGACAAATTACCCAAGAAGCTACTCGCCTCCTAGCCCTGCCATTAGCCCCGCCCCACTTTTGAAAAAAATGGAATACTGCACCGACACACTTTATTCGAGCAAATACCCGGTATGTACCTGGCAGATACCTGGAATGCGCCGCTCCTCACCTCTGACAAGCCCCGTTGCGTTTGCCTTCCCAGCCTGGGTTCATGCCTGGCTGACGGGCGGCTGATCTGTTAAATGATAATGATTAGGATTTAATAGGCTGCAATGCTTCGCGTGTCTACCAGATGGCATAAATTCATGAATTGTAATGCAGTATATATATATGTACTGTGCAGTATTGCAGCCAGCGGGAATAAAATGCTTCAATCCCTGCTTGGAAAATACCTCAATGCACTCGGGCAGAAAACAGTCACAAACCTCAATACACCCGGGTATACCCGAATTCGTGGGACTAGCCGAGCTCGAATAAAGTGTGTCGCCAGTGTACATTCCTAATAAGAACTAATAATAACATACATTTTTGACATAAACTGTTATTTATTGTATTACATTTATACTTTGCACCCCACCTGTGATCAGGGTTTTCTAACTGTGATTTTATCACATACAGTACGTTTGTGAGTGTGCATTTTTAAGGTTTCTTTAACCCAGTAAATGTGATACAGTGTATTACACTATGTATTACACTATGGGGCGCATGCGCTTCTGTTTTTTAGCTCTGTTTGGAATTTGGTTAATTCCAGCTCAGACCCCAAGATTCCATCCGGGCCTATATCCTCCCTATATCCTCCCTATATCCTTTTTTGCATATGTGGCATTCTTTCTGTGCTGTTCCATTATTTATAATTGGATTTAATTTATATTGAATATATTTTAGCGCAGATATTTATTTTCTATACACAAGATACCACCTACCTCCTCTACCCCGACGCTCCTCTCCACATGTGTCTGATTCAGGAAAATGTTGGTCCCACATCCGAGTCACCTACAGATGGAATGTGACAGTCACAGAAACCACGGCACAGAGCTTGGTCACGGATAATCTACCACAGTATCACGTGTCTGATAATCAAACATTGTCACCTAAACAGAAGGACCCTATAGCCTACGTGACACAGGTCTCCGCTGCCTCAGAGGCGCCCCAGGAGGATGAGGGTCTGGATCACTGGGCTCTGGCAGCAGGAAGGTTATCCCCCGCAATCTGTGTCAATGCTCAACCCTATGCTGCACGGCCAGCACTGCAGCCCTGGATACCTACTGCACTGGGGGAGGTGGGGGGGATATTTAAAACCAGAGACAGAACATAAAACACAGACAGAGCTTAGTGCATATCCAGTGAAACTTATTTATACATATATATTTAGGCACTGTACCGTGTATATCTATTAAATAAAATGGTCTTTTAGTTTAACATTTTGGCCAAATTGTTGTAAGCTCCTGAGCCACTGCACGGCAGACCACATCTCAAGGGTCCCTAACACTAATATAAATTCTTAATAACCTGTGCATTACCAGGAAGAATGATTTATAATAAATCTGTCAGAATTAGTTGCACAGTTCTAAGTCTGATTGAAGCTTTTATTAACCTGTACATTACCAGGAAAAGCACTCTGTGACAAATCTAATACAATCAATGTACAGGTTGCCGTGGATGGCACAAACAGACATCCCAGGGGCGAGCAATGCCTCCATTTGGCTATGATAGGAATAAGTGAGTTCTCCTGTGACAGACGCACTCAAGGAAGAAGTGGAGGTATAGCGAAGGGCCTAGATAAGGAACGACTGGGTTGGGAAGTTACGGCAAAACTTCTATATATAAAAAGCTTGCGAAGGCATGAGATGCTGCAGAGGTCTCCCGCACCAGAATCAAAAGAAGGGTGGAGAAGTGTAGAGACGTGCCAAGGATGGCATTGGATTGAAGCTCCTTGGTGACCCCCCCCCCCCATACCTCTCTTCCCCAATGTGTCTCCCCCCCCCTGTACATGTTGGATGTGTGATTGTTGTTTGCATCGTGTCAGTTCAGACAGATATGGACCAGCTACAGAGCTTGTAGAGTGTTCTATAATGTGCACAAACGTCTGTATCTTTTGAAAAATTAATAAAATATAAAGTTGAAAAAAAGGATAGTGCAGGAGGGGCTAAGGGGGTAATGACCTGGCTAGGGGTGAGATTAGGGCATGTGTGAGGAAGTACTTTACGGAAAGGGTGGTGGATACGTGGAATAATGCCCCAGCAGAGGTGGGAGGGATAACACAGTAAGGGAATGGAAACATTGGGATAGATATTTAGCATATCCTTATATGAAAGAAAACCCTAACACCCAATGTGATCCTGGGCACTAACAGCAGATAGACACAGGGAGGGGGGGGGGAGTTGCCCTGTATATAGTAAGCTCTCACCTCTAATACAGAGAGCAGAACTGACCCCAGAGCCTCTTGTAAGGTGCACTGCAGCTGCTGGCCGGACGGGCAGAGAATCAGGTCACTGTGATCACCAAACTCCAGCCGGACTTGTAGCAAAGAGCCTGACTGTGTGACACAGACACGGACAGTGTGACACACAGACACCGGGGGACACACAGACACGGACAGTAACGGGCACTCACCTGCATGACATTGTACACAAAGGCAGAGATGTCCCTCTGAGCGAAGGAATGCAGGTTCTGACTAATCATATGACCCACCAGAATCTCCAGGTTCCCGAGTCTATGCAGCCAGGACTCGGCCTGAAACCGGCATCGCTCTGCCTCCTCCCGGGCTGCACGCTGCAGTGATACTGAACCACTGACCCCCGCAGAGCGGCACCGCACAGAGTTCCTCTTAAGAGTCCTCGCCATGAGGAGCGTGTGATCCCTCACCTCCAATCATAAGAGAGAGAGAGAGTGTGAGAGCGTGTGAGAAAGAAAGTGCATGAGAGATAGAGAGAGTGTGAAAGAGAACGTGAGAGAGAGAGAGCGGGCAGGCATGAGAAAGGGCAGGAGAGAGAGCGAGGAAGAGAAAGAAGGAGACACCATTTCACAAGCATTACCAAAGCTATGCATGTGAGAGTCTAAGTCACGCCAATAAAGCATTATTGTAATGTATTGTATTGTATTGTATTGAAGAAAGCCGAGCACCCCTTCCAAGCATACATCACTATTACTGCCTGCTCCTTAAGGACTTTCCCATTTTATCTTGGATCTATTTAAAAATATTTAAAAAATAATTTTAAACCTATTTGAATTTTTTAAAAGATTTAAGAGTTTTATTATTTAATTATTGTAGAATTATAAATGTAATATCACTCAATTAATTCTATAATTATATAGTTGCATTTTTTGATTATTTATTAAAATTCACGTATATAATTTTTTGTTTCTTCTTACATAGCTCATTTAACCATTCTCTCTCTTTTTGGGTATCATGGTTGTGGTATATTTAAGCACATATAGTATTGTTTTTACTAGCATATGTATTATCTTTGTCCCCTGACTTATCAGTCATGGTGTTGTATTTATACGGAGGATACATTGTTCTGTCAGGGGATTGCTTGTGTTGATTTACTATCATTGCTTGCAGTTACTGTATGTGCCCTGGAACTAGATTCCATATTCCTGTCTCCCCTTTCAGTTTATGGGATTCATTTCGCCCTTGTTCAGTTGCCTGTTATTTCCCTGTTCCAGCAGCTTGCTGCATGTGAAAGAGCAACATTACTGCTACATGTTGTTGTTTATGTAGCCCTGGTTCCTAGCGAACACAGGCCACTACCATATGCTGCATTACCTGTAGGCTCACAGGGTCTGAGCCTCTGCCATGGAAAGCCTGGGGTACACACAATGCCTATAACTCGGTGCAGCGCCCCCACCTGCGACAGCTTCCGCCCGAGGAGAAGTGGGTCTTCGCAGGACTTATGTACATAACACACACACACAGCAATATCCCTTAACCAATCAACTTTACTTGCATTAACTATATATGTTATACCAACAGGTGTCCCTCCCTAGAAGAGATACTCGGCGCCTCGCTGAACGCTCACCCTCCCGTCTCCCTTCACCGGGTGATCCCACCCCGTGTCCAGTTCCCCTTGGGAATAGTTCTCCCACCCTCAAGTGAGTCAATGAATGTGTATGAGTGTGACTGCGCAGCCACTGTGTCCTGAGTGAAGGATGGTACCGTTGGTGCACTTTAGAATTATCTGCCGGGCACTCCCGTACCCTGTGCGGCTACAATCTTCGCAAAGGGTCAGCGAGGTGCAGATGACATCACCCGTAGGTGTCTAGGGCGATCCCACCCAGACACGCTGCAGTTCAATAGCGGGTCTGAGCCAGACTCCAGCTCACTTAGAACTGTCCCGGTGGTGATAGTGTGGCAATAAAGGGAACTGGAACTAACTATGGCCAGTCCCTAGCTCCGCTTGTCTCTACGGGGACTCAGGGCCTAACTGGGCCTGGGGCATGCGGCCTAGGTAGGGGGCGGTCTGCCCCCCCCCCCCCCACACCGAAGCTCCTTCTCCTCTCCTCTCCTACCAACTCTGACCACTTCCTTTTTCCTCCTGGCCTCGCACACTAATTGGTCCAGGCGCATCACGGGGACCTGCGGGGGCTGCTGGGACCCGTCGTGCTCTACCACCTTCACGGGCTTTTCCTCCCCCTCGATCTGCGCATGCGCAACCTCTGCTAGGCTAAGTCTGCGCTGACGCCAACCACAACATGGCGGCTCCCTATTGCGGAACCTCCGTTATCGGAGTGTTCCTTAACTGCAGCATACCCACCCATAACAACCGAAAAGGGTGGAAAGAGGGTCCCGGCTACATCTACTTAGACATTTTCAGTGAGTTGCTATAGCAACCTCAGCCTTTCTCTCAAAATGGGCTAGTCTGCTTCTCCCCCTCTGCCTTGCCTCCAGATGATCTGTCCCCAGGCTATCTGCTACCCAGAATACACTGGCACTTCCTTTTCCACCTTCAACACTGGCTGAGTGAGTACCCCTCCTTTAATTGCTCTAGTGGCAGGGCCTTATCCTTTTCACCTGCCCTTACTACAAATCACCCACAAAGAGACATTATTCAAACACAAACATCTCTTCCACAAGTGCCTGTTTTTATTGCTGCTTTCCCTAAATAAAGTGAAGAAAATATACAGACTTGAGTTTTGGAAAGAGGGCTGAGTTGAAGCTAACTGGAATTCATTCATACCTCCAGACATGACCCTAGATCCAGAATATTATGAATGTCAGTTCATTGTCAGTTCATTGATTGTATTTAACTTGGTTATTTACCAAATGTTTACTTTAATAAGCATTTTTTCAGCCGGAGAGTTATTGTTCTTAGGTTCTGTTTAATAAAGTTTTGTTATTGTTCACTCTCTGTCTCTGGCGGCGCTGACGTCACAGCTCCCGCGTCATTTTTGAGGCTCCAGGAAGGAGACGGGATTGGAGACTGCAGCGCACAGAGCAAGTACTTATACACCCGGTGAGTAATATTTCCAGCACCCTGATAAAGAGCTGTATGCTGGAAACGCGTAGGTGTGGGCTCTCCTGCACTGTGATCATGTTTTCATTATGGCTAATTGTTAATAATAATTAATAATCATACTTATTATTTATTATTATTATTATTATTAACAAATAATTATTAATAAAGAATTTAATATAGAATTATTATTAATATATTAATAATTATTAATATAAGTATTAAGTAAGTATTATCATTATTAATAAATAAATATATATTATTCTTTATTATTTATTATTTTAATTATATTGTATAATTTATAAATAAAATAATAATTTAGAAAAAAGGTAAATTATATTATACCATATCATACAGGAATTGATCCCAGGACCCTTTCATATGCTGGTTAAGATTTGTACCTCTACACCACAGAAGCTGTGTAATGTCATCAACATCTAAAAATAGACTTAACATTTAACATTGACATGTACTCTGTGGCAATGTGTTGTACAGGATAAATATATTTATAGGGTACACTGGCGACCAAATTTATTCTTAACTTGGCTAGCTCCGCGAATTTCAGAGTATCCCGGTGATGTGCGGTTTTGTATCAATTTCTCCCGGGGTGTATAGCGTTATTTCCGCGGCAGTGATTTAAGCATTTTATTCCGGCTGGCTGCAATACTGCAATGCCGTGTAAAAACGCATGGGGGCGTTTGCGAGCTGTTGTCTTTGAAGCCGAGAAATTCATGAATTGTAATGCAGTATATACTGTATAACAACAACCCCTATAACCCCTAACATACTCATACAGTACTGTATATGCATATCAATGATACTATAGGCCGTCCCCTGGCGAGATGTGTTTGCAGCAGAGAGAGAACCGCTGCTCTCTCTGCGCAAACATCGGCACATTAAAAATGATTTAAAATTCATTTTTATTGATAGTGTAGATGTGCAGGGGGGTCTCCGGAGCTGAACCGCGTGGTTTCAGGTCTGGGGACCCCCTGCTCCCAAGATACAGGCCCTTTTATGAGGTGCCGGTATCCATCTGCGTTAAAGGTCCCGATCACGTGATCGCGGCCTGTAACCCAAGCAGAGGATACGGCACCCCCTATAGGGCCCTGTATCTCGGGGAGCAGGGGGTCCCCAGACCTAAAACCACAGCGGTTCAGCTCCGGAGACCCTCTGCACATCTACACTATCAATAAAAATGTATTTTAAATGTATTTATTTATATTAATTTATTTATTTAGATTTATTTATTAATTGTGCTGCTGCTGCTGTGTGTGAATTTTTTTTATTGTGGGTAGTGGGGGTGGTGAAGGGGGTATTAGCCCCATCGGTGGGTTGTTTAGGGCTTGCGGGGGGGTAGCGGGTGCACTTAACCCCTCACGGCCGTAGCAGTTAGTACCGCTACGGTCGTGAAGGGGTTAAATGCACCCGCAAGTCCTAAACTCACACCAAGAGCCAAACACCCCCCCTCACCCCCGCTACCCCCAATAAAAAAAATTCATGCACAGCAGCCCCACAATTAATAAATAAATCTAAATAAATAAATAAATACATGAAGAGAAATAAATATACAGTATACTGTATATATATACTGGATATATATACAGTATATATATATAATAACAATCCCTATACATATACAGTATATACTGTGTATATATATACTGTATACATACATATATATATATATATATTTACTCGCCCGGGGCGGGTGGATTTAACCCCCAGGCGAGTAAATATTGGCCCAAGCAGCACACATGTGTTTTTTAAAATATCCCGCGCTCGCGCTGCTGCTTTTCCCGCGCTCGCGGCCTGGAGGAAAAAAAAAAGCCGGAGGCGGGTTCATGTTGTTGGGGGAGATTACCCCGCCTCCGGCTCTCTGAGCAGTGGCTTCCCTCCTCAGCGCTTCTACTCTCCCCCTTTCCGGCAGCCAGCCCCTTCCACGCCTGTCTGCCTCAGGCCCCTGCAGGGCCATCTGGACGCCCCCCCCCTCCCTTCCATCAGGCCATCTGTCGCTCCCCCCCCCTCCCTTCCATCAGGCCATCTGTCGCTCCCCCCCCCTCCCTTCCATCGGGCCATCTGTCGCTCCCCCCCCCCTTCCCATCCATCGGGCCATCTGTCCGCTCCCCCCCCCTCCCTTCCATCGGGCCATCTGTCGCTCCCCCCCCCCTCCCTTCCATCGGGCCATCGGGCCATCGGTCGCCCCTCTCCTCACTTCCATCGGGCCATCTGTCCCCTCCTCCCTCCCATCGGGCCATCTGTGCCCCCCCCCCTCCATCGGGCCATCCCGCCCCCCCACCCCAATCTCTCCCGGCCTCCGTGACCCCGCGTGACAGCTCGGAATCAGCCCGTCGTGAGAAGATGGTCTCCTCCTTCACCATCTTCAGCCACTGTGCTGAGGCTGCCGCTGCCCTCATTGTCCCGGCCGCATCACTAGCCCCCCCACTCCTCTCTCCCCTGTGTCCGGATCCTTCACTGCCACCCGGTGACCCGTGTGACAGCCGCCGAGGGCGACACCCGGCCTGCCGGTTCCTCGCCTGTCACAGAGACCGGAGACCACAGCGATCCACGGTGAGTAAGGGGGGGGTGTGTGTGTAGTGTGTGTGTGTGTGGAGAGTGTGTGTGTGTGTGTGTGTGTGTGTGTGGGGGAGGGGGGAGAGAGAGACCACAAGTAGTCAGTCACCCAACAAGTCAGTCACCTACCCACCCACCCACCCACCCACCCAACATGGTCAGTCACCTACCCAACCACCCACCCAGTCAGTCAGTCAGTCACCTACCCAGTCAGTCAGTCACCTACCCAGTCAGTCAGTCACCTACCCAGTCAGTCAGTCACCTACCCAGTCAGTCAGTCACCTACCCAGTCAGTCAGTCACCTACCCAGTCAGTCAGTCACCCTCTCTCCCCCACTCTCTCCCTCTTCTCCCCCACTCTCTCCCCTCTTTCCCCCACTCTCCTCCCTCTTTCCCCCACTCTCTCCCTCTTTCCCCCACTCTCTCCCTCTTTCCCCCACTCTCTCCCTCTTTCCCCACTCTCTCCCTCTCTCCCCCACTCTCTCCCTCTCCCCCACTCTCTCCCTCACTCTCTCCCCCACTCTCTCCCCCACTCTCTCCCCCCTCTCTCCCTCTCCCCCACACTCTCTCCTCTCTCCCCCACACTCTCTCCCTCTCTCTCCACTCTCTCCCCCACACTCTATCCCCCTCTCCCCCACACTTTCTCCCTCTCTCCCCCACTCTCTCCCCCACACTCTCCCTCTCTCCCGCACACTCTCTCCCTCTCTCCCGCACACTCTCTCCCTCTCTCCCGCACACTCTCTCCCTCTCTCCCCCACACTCTCTCCCTCTCTCCCCCACACTCTCTCCCTCTCTCCCCCCACACTCACTCCCTCTCTCCCCCACACTCTCTCCCTCTCCCCCCCACACTCTCCCTCTCCCCCCCACTCTCTCCCTCACTCTCTCCCCCACTCTCTCCCTCTCTCCCCCCACACTCTCTCCCTCTCTCCCCCACACTCTCCCTCTCTCCCCCACACTCTCCCTCTCTCCCCACACTCTCTCCCTCTCTCCCCCACACTCTCTCCCTCTCTCCCACACTCTCTCCCTCTCTCCCCCACTCTCCCCCTCCTTCCCCCCACTCTCTCCCTCTCTCCCCCCACTCATCTCCCTCTCCCCCCCACACTCTCCTCCCTCTCCCCCCCACACTCTCTCCCTCTCCCCCCCCACTCTCTCCCTCTCTCCCTCTCTCCCCCCACTCTCTCTCCCTCTCCCCCCTCTCTCCCTCTCTCCCCCACACTCTCCCTCTCCCACTCTCTCCCCCACTCTCTCTCTCTCTCCCCCCACACTCTCTCCCTCTCTCCCCCACTCTCTCCCTCTCTCCCCCCCACTTTCTCCCCCACTCTCTCCCTCTCCCCCCCACACTCCCACCCTCTCTCCCCCACTCTCTCCCTCTCTCCCCCACTCTCTCCCTCTCTCCCCCACTCTCTCCCTCTCCCCCCTCTCTCCCTCTCTCCCCCACACTCTCCCTCTCCCACTCTCTCCCCCACTCTCTCTCTCTCCCCCACACTCTCTCCTTCTCTCCCCCACTCTCTCCCTCTCTCCCCCACTCTCTCCCCCACTTTCTCCCCCACTCTCTCCCCCACTCTCTCCCTCTCTCCCCCACACTCTCTCCCTCTCTCCCCCACACTCTCTCCCTCTCCCCCCCACACTCTCCCTCTCCCCCTCTCTCCCTCTCTCCCCCACTCTCTCCCTCCCTCTCTCCCCCACTCTCTCTCTCTCGCCCCCACACTCTGGATCTGGATATCTTATTTACCCTATATATCTTAACTGCCCTATACTACACCGAAATAACCTATACTGCTGTCTTCCAGATCTGACTCAAGCTTCACACAGAAGACATCAGAAGACAGGTAGGGAACACATCCCCTCCAATGTATAACATTGCGGGAATGAGGTACCTGGACATTGAGGGACTGCGGATCAGGTAAGATCCCAGGCGGGATTGCTGCTTCAGATATTGTGAAGTGGGGACGTCCAGACACTGGTTATGGGGTTCAGGAAACTAGTCATTCACACCTGGCTTTTATTTCTAGATCCGACATTTACACAAACACACACACACACGTAACAAGGACTAATTGTAGTATAATGTAATACAATAAATACATTTATGTCAAAAACGAATGTTGTTATGACTAGGAATTTATTAAATGTATTTTATTTATATATTTTATTTTAAAGCGGGGTTGGAGGCGGGACTAGGGTTGGGGGCGGGACTAGGGGCGGAGTTGGGGGCGGGACTAGGTGGCGAGTAGATGGTTTGGTTGGGCGAGTAGATTTTTGGGTGATTTGTCGAACACTGTATATATATATATATATATATACACACAGTATATACACACACATGATGAACCAATATACAAATACATGTAGAATGGTTATCAAAATCATAATGTCCTACAAATAACGCTTCTCGATACAGACAATAATAATAATAATCCATTTAATAATCCTAACTGATCTTACAATATAAAACATAACATTCCAATCCACACAGTACATTGCATTTACATTGTATAAATGATGCATACAATCTATGCACCATATACATTCTGCAAATGAATGTTAACAATATAATTGCAAGCTACTCTACCAGTAAATACAAACACTTCCAAACAAGTCAACTATTTTAACCAATCAAGTAAACAAAAATCAATATATACTGTAAGTACCAACCAGAAAACACAATTTAAAACCAAAGCTAACCCTTACAATACCAAGGATTACATCTATCTAATTGTAAAAAACAGTATACATTATACACAGCATTGCAATAAACAAAATACATGATGAACAATACAGTACATCCCCTTTTTCACCCTGCCTTCAGTGTAATCTGTTTAAAGCCCCCTCCCCCTAATGTTTCTGTTAAATCTCTCTGCCTTCAGTGTAAGCTGTTTAACAGAAACATTAGTGAAAATGTATCCTCGTATTCTCTGACGTCTTAGCGTGAGAATACACCTGCTGCCAACTCTAAATGACTTCAACCTCCGGAGGATTTAGCCCACTCTTAAAGCACTGATGATCTGGGAAAACAAAATGGTGGACGAGCTCGGGAGAAGACAGTAATCGAGTCAGACAAGCTTTGTCAAAAATTGTTCTCTCGTTTATTAAAGGGTTTACAGTCAGTTTATATAGCAAACTTGAGCATAGAAAAAACACAGATATGAGAACATACTTCCCCTTTTAATTCACAGTCTGTCTATCTCAGCAAAATGACAGTTAGACAGCATAGACAGTTTATTGTCTGGGAAGGGGCCTTAATACCGAACTTGGAGGCAGTTAAAGGAAATGTCAGTCTTTAGGACAGTATGTTGTGTAATGCATTCTTGTGTAACTCATGCTCAATATGGCTGGGAACAAGTTCCTGTTTTCTACAGGGCAAAATAAGTCTGAACAAGTACAGTTCAGCTAGCGATAAGTGGGTGAGAGGTCATTTTCTCAGATCTGCCTGGAAGGCACAATTACGTATGGCATATGGCATGTGGTTAGTTCCTGAGACTTAAATGTATATAGAAAAATGGTTATCTAGCAATCAAAATGGAGTCCCCCCTTATATGCACATTTTAAATTAGGGAGGGGGGAGGGGTCTTTAAACAGATTCTGCCTTCAGTGTAGAGATGTTTCTGTTACAGTAAATCTCCCTCCCTGCATTGCTGTCAGTGCAGTGTATGTAAATGTGGGGAGGGGGGGGACCCAATGTGCATACTGTGAGGTCTAACCACAATCACCCCGTACCCACATACCGTTACCCCCCCCCCCCATCCTGGCCATGGCCCCTCCGCTTCTGCAAAACAGACACAAAAATTAAAACATCCAAAGTAATGTCCCCTAACCCCTTAATCACCATAGCGGTTATTAACCGCTACAGTCATGAAGGGGTTAACCCACCCTCACCCACCACTCGGGATGCCTACATACCCTCCCACACTAACCCCCCCCCCCGTGAGGCCTAACCACCCAGTTAGTACCCACAAGGGAGGCCTACCCACATACCGTTGGGGAAACACCCCACCCCCAGTACCCACAATAAAAACAATACAGTGACCCACAATAAACAGCATTCTATTTATTAAATACATTACCCACCCCCTGTGCCCCCCCCATAAATACAAGATTTATTCTTTTACATACAGGGTTCATAACGCAGCCCCACGCGAGTCCCCGGTGGGCTGGCGGGGCACCTGGACAGACCTACAGTTTACCAGCAGCCCTTTTTACACAGGTTCTGGAGGCCTGCTGGTGGATCCCGCCAGCACCATGGCCCCCAGGTGGTCTCCTTGGGTCACCGTGGGCCACAAATGGGTCCCCACGGTAGGCCCAAGGATGTCTGGGAGCCCCGGGTGAGACCCACAGGTGTCTGCGGGGTATCGGGTGGTTCCCTCGGGGGTCTGGGGAACTCACGGGTGCTCACTACGGCCCCGCGGTGCCCCCACAGAAGTGGGACCACACATCGTCATCCCCGCAGACTACGGGTCCGCGGTGCCCCCACAGAAGTGGGACCACATCATCATCCCCGCATGTGTCACCCGTGGAACCACCAGCCTGATCACCTGTGGGTATCCTCGGGTATCCCAAGGGTGTCTCCAGAGGTCCCACGCAGAACCACGGAACCAACCCTGAATGTAAAAAAAATAAACCTGGCCTATACATTCAATACATACACCCTCCCCCCCCAACACCTACAGTACAATAATGTGCAAAATAACTATTATCCAGATATGGATAATAGATTAATTGCCCATTATTAAAAACATTAACTAGCATATACAAATAAATAAAGTACTACTGACCTCATCAATACGAAGTGTCCGTTGCCAGCAAAATCCTTGTCTTGTCCACAACATACATAGCAAATACAAAGCCAATACATTGCAATTACATTCAGATATCAATTAACTCCTTAAAAACCTTATTAGATAATAACCGCAAAGGTGATTAAGGGGTTAAGCCACACAGGCCCGATACCCACCCTTCACCCATGAATTTGTACAGTGGCTTCATCATGCAACTATATATATATATATATATATATACTGTATATATACAGAGAGAGAGAGATATATATATACATATACACAGTATATATACACACGATGAACCAATATACAAATAAATGTAGAAGGGTTATCAAAACCATACTGTCCTACAACCAAACACTTCTCCATACAGACACTACATTAAAATCAATTTCCTTTAATAATCCTAACTGATCTCACAATCTATATCATCACAAGCCAATGAAACACCTCAAATTCCAATATAAATTATGCATAAAATCTATGAACCATATACATTCTGCAAATGAATCAACCAAGTAAACAAAAATCAATTAGCAATCATTATTTACATCCCTAAACAATTCACACTCCATCAACAACAATGAAACAATTAACTAATTCACGCCTGGAGCAGAACAATTTAGCCTGTGAAAAAATACAGTACCGACCAGAATACAACCTTTAAAACCAAGGCAACACACAATACAATACCAAGGAATACATCTATCTAATTTTAAAATACTTTAAACTCACAATAAAGCATAGCAGCATAGACAAATTAATTTAAAACACATCAAATCAAGCTTTTAAAACAACATAATTTCTTACCCAGTATTTATATATCTCTCTAGACATATATACATACATACATACAGTGGCAAGAAATGATATACCACAAAAAAAAAAAAAATACACATGTTAAAAAACCTTTTGAAAAAATTAACAAGTTAAATAAAATACATTTCTTTACTGTAGTTCACTTACCATTACTTGACCCCACCGACTCCCGTTGCGCAGCTTACTCACGAACCAATCCACGATCAGGAACCCATAAAATAATAAACCATAAAAAAATAAATATTAAACTATAAATCCAAATCAATCCACGGGTCTTCTACTTGTAATCCATCTTCATCTGTATTCTTCTTTCTTCTAAGTAGAAGACCCGTGGTTGGGGGGGAGGGTGTATGTATTGAATGTATAGGCCAGGTTTATTTTTTTTACATTCAGGGTTGGTTCCGTGGTTCTGCGTGGGACCTCTGGAGACCACCTGCGGGTATCCTCGGGTATCCCAAGGGTATCAGGCTGGTGGTTACACGGGTGACACATGCGGGGATGATGATGTGTGGTCCCACTTCTGTGGGGGCACCGCCGACCCGTAGTGAGCACTCGTGAGTTCCCCAGACCCCCGAAGGAACCACCCGAGACCCCGCAGACACCTGTGGGTCTGACCCGGGGCTCCCAGACATCCGCGGGCCTACCGTGGGGACCCAATTGTGGCCCACAGTGACCCAAGGAGACCACCTGGGGGCCATGGTGCTGGCGGGACCCACCAGCAGGCCTCCAGAACCTGTGTAAAAAGGGCTGCTGGTAAACTATAGGTCTGTCCAGGTGCCCTGCCAGCCCACCGGGGACTCGCGTGGGGCTGCGTTATGAACCCTGTATGTAAAAGAATAAATCTTGTATTTATGGGGGGGGGGGGCACAGGGGGTGGGTAATGTATTTAATAAATAGAATGATGTTTATTGTGTGTCATTGTACTGTTTTTATTGTGGGTACTGGGGGTGGGGGGGGGGTTTCCCCAACGGTATGTGGGTAGGCCTCCCTTGTGGGTACTGACTGGGTGGTTAGGCCTCACGGGGGGGGGGGGGTTAGTGTGGGAGGGTATGTAGGCATCCCGAGTGGTGGGTGAGGGTGGGTTAACCCCTTAATGACTGTAGCGGTTAATAACCGCTATGGTGATTAAGGGGTTAGGGGACATTACTTTGTATGTTTTCATTTTTGTCTCTGTTTTGCAGCAAGCAGCGGAGGGGCCGTGGGTAGTGGGTAGTGGGTGTGGTTATTTACACGGGATCCCCCTCCCCACATTTACATACAGTACACTGCACTCACAGAAACACAGGCCAGGCAGATTTTACTGACACACTAGGGGGAGGGGGGTTTACACAGATTAGTCAAAGCAGGGAAGCTTAGCAGACAAATTAGGTAGGGGGAGGGTTTTTTACATAGATTACAGTGAAGGCAGGGAAGCTTCACACACAATAGGGGGAGGGGTTTTACATATATTACAGTGAAGGCAGGCAGGTTTAAAACACACAATAAAAATATGTATGTCATGTATTTATTGTTTATGTATTTTAAATACACAGGGGGTGTACTGTATGTTGTTTATTACAATGTTTATTGGGGGCAAATCAAATGTCCCCAATAAACATGCTATTCTGACTTCATTGCCTTAGCGGCTATCAGCTAAGGTAATGAAGCAGTATTTCTGTCTTTTTAATAATATTATGCAGGAGCAGGGGGTCCCCTGAGCATTAATTTCTGGCTCAGGGAACCCCCTGCTCACTGTACAATATTATTAAAATACAGAAATGCTGCTTCGTTACCATAGCACATAGCCGCTAAGGTAAAGAACGATTCTTTATTGATGTGTGTGTGTTTTATTTATACTGTACCAACAGCGTTGGTTTCAGGTCCGGGGACCCCCTGCTCCCCGAGATACAGGCCCCTTTAGGGGGTGCCGGTATCCCTCTGCTTGGGTTACAGGCCGCGGTCACGTGATCGGGACCTTTAAACCAAGCAGAGGGGTACCGGCACCTCATAAAGGGGCCTGTATCTCGAGGAGCAGGGGGTCCCCCGACCTGAAACCAACGCGGTTCAGCTCCGGAGACCCCCTGCACATCTACACTATAAATAAAAATGTATTTCAAATGTATTTATTTATAGTCATTTATTTATTTATTTCGATTTATTTATTTATTTTTTGGCGGCTGCTGTGTGTGTATTTTTTTTATTGTGGGTAGTGGGGGTGGGTGAAGGGGGTATTAGCCCCAACGGTGGCTGT
The DNA here is from genome assembly GCF_040206685.1 of Ascaphus truei. Lineage (NCBI taxonomy): Eukaryota > Metazoa > Chordata > Amphibia > Anura > Ascaphidae > Ascaphus > Ascaphus truei. The sequence goes on along the minus strand of NW_027454146.1, from coordinate 26,717 downwards.
TTAGGGCTTGCGGGGGGGTAGCGGGAGGGCTTAACCCCTTCACGGCCGTAGCAATTAATACCGCTACAGTCATGAAGGGGTTAAGTGCACCCGCAACCCCCCCGCAAGTCCTAAACTCACACCAAGGGCCAAATACCACCCTCACCCACCCCCACTACCCACAATAAAGCGGGCACGGTGCGTTAACCCCTTCATTGCCTTAGCGGCTATCCGCTATGGTAATGAAGCAGCATTTCTGTATTTTAATAATATTGTGCAGGAGCAGGGGGGGTCCCTGAGCATTAATTTCTGGCTCAGGGAACCCCCTGCTCACTGTACAATATTATTAAAATACAGAAATACTGCTTCGTTACCGTAGCACATAGCCGCTAATGTAAGGAACGAGTGTTTATTTATATATGTGTTTTATTCATACTGTACATGTGCAGAGGGTCTCCGGAGCAGAAACGTTTTGGTTTTAGGTCTGGGGACTCCCTGCTTCCCGAGATACAGGCCCCTTTAGGGGGTGCCGGTATCCCTCTGCTTTGTTTACAGGCCGCGATCACGTGATCGGGACCTTTAAACGCAGAGTGATACCGGCACCTCATAAAGGGGGCTGTATCTCGGGAAGCAGGGGGTCCCCAGACCTGAAACCAACGTGGTTCAGCTCCGGAGACCCCCTGCACATCTACACTATCAATAAAAATGTATTTTAAATAATTTTTAATGTGCCGATGTTTGCGCAGAGAGAGCAGCGGTTCTCTCTCTGCTGCAAACACATCTCGCCAGGGGACGGCCTATAGTATCATTGATATGCATATACAGTACTGTATGAGTATGTTAGGGGTTATAGGGGTTGTTGTTATACAGTATATATATATATATATATATATATACTGTATATATATATATATATATATATATTATACATATACATATATATACTGCATTACAATTCATGAATTTATGCCATCTGGCGGTCACGCGAAGCATTGCAGCCTAGTAAATCCTGAACCATTATTAATTAACACATCAACCGCACGTCAGCCGTGTAATGCGCCTGGCTGGGAAGGCAAAAGGAGCCCGGCATGCTCCAGGTGAACAGAGTGGCATTCCAGGAACATGCCAGGTAAGAGGCAAAGCATTGGTATCAGAGGGTCCCGAGTTCAATTCCTGCATGTGTTTTGTACAAAATGTATTAATGTTTAATTGTGTGTCTGTGTCTGGCAGTCAATAAAGCATTGAATTGAATGTTTAAAAAAAAAAAAAACAATGGCGCACGACGGCAGGAGAGCAGAGAGATGAGCACGTGGACAGCTGGAAGAGGAGAGCGTAAGGCGGCAAAATGGAGGATTTGAGATGCAGATAAGGCGGCAAAATGGAGGCTTTCAATTCGGGAGCCATGCTCAGACCGCGTTATAAGTGGATTTGCGTTGTAGCGGATCGCGCTATAACGGGGTTGAGCTGTATATAGATAAACTGTATTTGAGTTATGTTTTAAACTGTACAGGCAGGAAGTTTTTCCTGCCAGCCCTGCAAGGAATGTATTTACATGTAAATATGTTAAGGGTACATGAGCTGAGGGCTTTCTCATCTTTGGGCTTCAAAGGGCACCCTGCTAAGTTGGTGCCTCTGTGTCTATGAGAAATCCAAAGTTGAAAAGCCTCAGAGAGGCTAAGTGTTAAAGTGGCCAGGATACCCCTGAGCATCAGATCCTGCTACACAGTATGGGGCAGTTACACTTGGTAGCCAAATCCTAGACTTACTGTCGCCAGGTAGGAGGTTTGGCCTGGTATGTCACCTTGGTACATGCTCTTAGCAAACCATGAAGACACTTTTGCCAGTAGTTCCTAGCATGGGCAGAACAGGGATTGGTGGGTTAAATGTTCCCACGGAGGGGATTGGGCTCGCATGTAAGGGATACGACTGTAAATTCTAAAACCATGCCTGCCGAGCTAGTCCCAGTTAGATTCGTCAGTTCCATCTTGAAAAGAAGATTAACCTGAGCTACAGTGTGCAGTGCAAGGACAGAACGAAATTATTTAATCTGGCAGTTATAGGGCTGGCAAGTTATGCCCTAGCCAAAGGCCTCCGTTTGTGTATCAACCCCGCTGTGGGAATTGATTCCTGGAACCTACATTTTAAGAACTTTCGTTCAAGGACTATTTTATTTTGTTTCAGTAAGTGTTATTTGTGATAATTCTGTAATTCAAGCTGTGTGTGTTCTTTTTGTGAATAAATGCAATTTATTTTATTTCACGCTTTTGTTCAATCAAAGGATCCAGGTATAAATGTGTTAAAAAGCTTGGTCTACGTAACAGGCTTATATTAACTGGTGGCAGCGTGTGGGATCTGATTGAATCTATAATATAGTATCTTACGGGGTACTGTATCATAGAGGGTCTCAGTTAAGAGCTCCCCCAAAGTGTGAGATGGCACACACACAAATTGCAAGAGAAGCGAATATCACAGTCACTCTCTGCACCCTCTCTTGTTGCCTGCGGGTGAATCATGGACAGACGAGCGGGACGGTTCTGGTCCTGGGATCGTGCCAGGCTTGTTGCCCGGTGTAAAGAGTATGGGTTACCAACAGCTGCTTGAGCAAAGACACAGCTGGAGGAGAACATTTGGAGCAGCATGGAGCAGGCATTTCTGTGCTTGCCAGCACAGCTCTGGTACCTGCAGCCGCAGTGGAGTCCCCCCAGCACAGGGTAGGCGGAAGGATGCCACCCCAAGAGGAAGATGGACAAGGGGAGGGAGAGGGTGCTCCCCGGGATATTGGTGAAAGACTGGGTTTGGGGGTAGCAGAGACCCCTAATTCTGGACTAACAGCACTTCTTGCCTCATGGGGGCACATGCTACAGCTGATGAGTGGATTCGCATGCTGGCAGCGGTTTACGGACGAGTGACCCCTCATGCACCCCTGGTGAAAGGTGCTGCAGCAGGCGGCTCTTCTCCGAACAGTTCTAAGCCTGCGGAATTCAGGCATGAGAAATGGTGCTACCAGTGCAGCAGAGACGGCCATAGCAGACCAGACTGGCCGGACCGTGCCAGGTCCAGTGGACCCCATCAGGGGCAACGCTCACAAGCTGTGAGGCCGGTCGCCCGTGTGCGGCTGGCACACACAGAGGAGTCAAGTCCAGCTGTGGAATCAACCCACAGAGGGACGTCCAAAGAAGAGATCTGCGCTTGACCCCCAGGAACCAGCAGCGGAGACGGAGGGGCATCAGGTTGCGTCAGTGAGGATGCAGCCCAGTGATGTCTGGCAGAAGTATCTGCGGAGGGTGACCATCGGAGACCGGAAACCAGACGGATTGCTGGACTCCGGTGCCACCATTACCCTGGTCCGCGCTGACATGGTGCGGCCAGAGGAGTCTTTTTGGATTGGGGTGCCGGTCATGGCATGAGGGCACTGGGGGTATTGCCTGGGTTAGATGTTGCAGCGATCCCTAGGAGCCAGCCATCAGGGATCACAGCAGAACCAACCCCTGTCCCCCTGCATTTGGGACCAACAGTTCCAGCGGTCTCTGCGGAGACCAGACAGGTAAGCCAGACTACTGAGTCGCGACCAGGTGCTGACTTACTGTTCCCTTTACCTGTCCCTGTTACCCCTGACTTAGAAACTAAGGGTGGGTGGTCAGTGTTAGGGACAGCGTTTAGGGATGCGGTGAAAGCTGACCCCAGCTTAGAAGGTATGAGACTGCAGGCGTCCGAGTCTCGGGAAAGTGGGGGGTCGGGGCAGAGGCTGCGCTTTGAGTTGGGGGAGGTGTGGTGATGAAATGGTTAATCAGGCCATTAATAAAGGCATTATACCCGGCTGATTAACCCTAAATCGCATTTGGAGTGGAGGGGTTAAATGACACGTTTTGTAGGGGTATGTTGTTGAAGGTGAGTACATAATGACACTGTACCATTGATTCGGCAATAGATACATATGTGGCAAATAGATTTAGTATGAGGTAATTCACTGATGCAATCATTGGAGTGCTGATCTCATGTCAGTCCAGGATGAAGCTTACACTGTTTACGTCAGATAGCTGCTACCAGGCACCGGAGCATTTTACTGTGTTACTGCGATTACCATGCGGGAGGATGTTTTAATATGCACCTCACCAGTGGCTGACAATTATTCTGTGTAATCATCCGGCCATGACCAGATGTTTATACATTGTAGATACTTTTGGTCAACCTAAGATTTTCTGACATCATTGATACCAGGATTGCCATTTATTTAAATGGTTCACTGTATGGTTACTGTGTATATTATGAACACCAACGTGGTGTTAATTCACCATACAGGTATTTATCTCTGGGTCTACTCTTGGCAGTTATTTATCTGTCTTCTGCAATGAGAATTTGGACATCAGTGGAGAACTAAACTATAGTGTACCTTCCCAGTCCCCGTTTCCCCAATCCTCAGACCTTCCGCTAACCCCCCCCCCTCCCCCCCCCCCCATCCACTGTGTGTTGGGATATGTGTGTAAGGACATTTAATGTAATGGTCTCATTCCCATAGCATTGGATATCGCTACATCAATGTCACATATGGGTTTACCCTACAGCCCCCTATACTGTTGTGACTGCCGTACATCGGTACTTACTATATAGCCTACGCAGTGCTGTTCAATTTATACATTTTATTGTTTGAGTTTTATTGGTCCCCTTTATCTTAATGAATACCCATTAACATGTATCTTAGACATATCATATCCACATTACAGCTGGGACCAGCGGTCTGGGATATCCCAGCACATTAATACCCAGTAACATGTATCTGTGACATATCATATCCACATTACAGCTGGGACCAGCGGTCTGGGATATCCCAGCACATTAATACCCAGTAACATGTATCTGTGACATATCATATCCACATTACAGCTGGGACCAGCGGTCTGGGATATCCCAGCACATTAATACCCAGTAACATGTATCTGTGACATATCATATCCACATTACAGCTGGGACCAGCGGTCTGGGATATCCCAGCACATTAATACCCAGTAACATGTATCTGTGACATATCATATCCACATTACAGCTGGGACCAGCGGTCTGGGATATCCCAGCACATTAATACCCAGTAACATGTATCTGTGACATATCATATCCACATTACAGCTGGGACCAGCGGTCTGGGATATCCCAGCACATTAATACCCAGTAACATGTATCTGTGACATATCATATCCACATTACAGCTGGGACCAGCGGTCTGGGATATCCCAGCACATTAATACCCAGTAACATGTATCTGTGACATATCATATCCACATTACAGCTGGGACCAGCGGTCTGGGATATCCCAGCACATTAATACCCAGTAACATGTATCTGTGACATATCATATCCACATTACAGCTGGGACCAGCGGTCTGGGATATCCCAGCACATTAATACCCAGTAACATGTATCTGTGACATATCATATCCACATTACAGCTGGGACCAGCGGTCTGGGATATCCCAGCACATTAATACCCAGTAACATGTATCTGTGACATATCATATCCACATTACAGCTGGGACCAGCGGTCTGGGATATCCCAGCACATTAATACCCAGTAACATGTATCTGTGACATATCATATCCACATTACAGCTGGGACCAGCGGTCTGGGATATCCCAGCACATTAATACCCAGTAACATGTATCTGTGACATATCATATCCACATTACAGCTGGGACCAGCGGTCTGGGATATCCCAGCACATTAATACCCAGTAACATGTATCTGTGACATATCATATCCACATTACAGCTGGGACCAGCGGTCTGGGATATCCCAGCACATTAATACCCAGTAACATGTATCTGTGACATATCATATCCACATTACAGCTGGGACCAGCGGTCTGGGATATCCCAGCACATTAATACCCAGTAACATGTATCTGTGACATATCATATCCACATTACAGCTGGGACCAGCGGTCTGGGATATCCCAGCACATTAATACCCAGTAACATGTATCTGTGACATATCATATCCACATTACAGCTGGGACCAGCGGTCTGGGATATCCCAGCACATTAATACCCAGTAACATGTATCTGTGACATATCATATCCACATTACAGCTGGGACCAGCGGTCTGGGATATCCCAGCACATTAATAGTCTGGAAGTTGAAGGGGAGCGCAACTCATTCAATGGTGAATATGTGAAATGAAAAACAAACACAATAGTGCAACAAAGTCTCTATAGGTGTATCTCCAGATTCAGATTCATCTTTATGGTTTTTAGTGATTACATTGTTACTTTTTATACGGTACACACTATGTTTGGCATTTTGTTTTCTCTCACATATACACGACTGCCATCGCACCATTCTGAGTGATATCCAGACATCCCCGAGAATCCTAGGACACAGAGAGAGAGGACCTACACAATCACATCCCACCATCATTACCCACCTGAGTTTGGGTTACGTGCTCGATTATTTCAGACAAAATGTGAGTTCTGAATGTATAGAAGCCCACTGAATCTGGAGATACACCTATAGAGACTTTGTTGCACTATTATGTTTGTTTTTAATTTCACATATTCACCATTGAATGAGTTGCGCTCCCCTTCAACTTCCACACGTTCCAGCAACAGGGATTCCTGTGGACCATCCTTCCAAGGGTTGTGAGCAGCATTTCTGTATTTCACGTATTTTCATTTTTCACGTATTTGCACTTGATCTGCCCAATATTATATATATTGTTTATTCTCAGTAAACTTTGAAGTCACATTATACCCATCACTGTTTATAATCTCCTTAGAGCGCTGTTAGAAGTTTTTTCTCACTGCACATTAATAGTCTGACAGACACTGATAGGGCACTAATCACATGATACATTATTATACAAGCATTGAGTGCATGATACCCATACGCACCCACCGTCTGCTCTCTATAGCACCCCCACACACACGCACACCTCTGCTCTCTATAGCACCCATACGCACCCACCGTCTGCTCTCTATAGCACCCCCACACACACGCACACCTCTGCTCTCTATAGCACCCATACGCACCCACTGTCTGCTCTCTATAGCACCCCCACACACGCGCACACCTCTGCTCTCTATAGCACCCATACGCACCCACTGTCTGCTCTCTATAGCACCCCCACACACACGCACACCTCTGCTCTCTATAGCACCCATACGCACCCACTGTCTGCTCTCTATAGCACCCCCACACACACGCACACCTCTGCTCTCTATAGCACCCATACGCACCCACCGTCTGCTCTCTATAGCACCCCCACACACATGCGCACACCTCTGCTCTCTATAGCACCCATACGCACCCACTGTCTGCTCTCTATAGCACCCCCACACACGCGCACACCTCTGCTCTCTATAGCACCCCCACACACGCGCACACCTCTGCTCTCTATAGCACCCCCACATCTTTCTTTTCCTCCATTACTCCCCACTGGCGCCCGCGCCCAGCTCACCAGTTGCAGGATTTGGGAGATCAGGGTCAGGAAGTGATACAGCCGGCTCTTTGCTTCAGCCATCACTTGGCATAATGCCCTCTGTAGCTCGTGGAAGGAGTAGCAGTGAGAGGGGCAGAGAGGCAGCCAGGGCACTTGTGAGAGCTCCTGCAGGAGCCTGTGAAGGGAGCAAATACAGAGAGTCAGACATGCAGAGTGAGGACTGTCTGGGGAAGCGGCGCATGCAGGGCGCTGCTCTGGGGAAGCGGTGCATGCAGGGCGCTGCTCTGGGGAAGCGGTGCATGCAGGGCGCTGCTCTGAGGAAGCGGTGCATGCAGGGCGCTGCTCTGGGGAAGCGGTGCATGCAGGGCGCTGCTCTGGGGAAGCGGTGCATGCAGGGCGCTGCTCTGGGGAAGCGGTGCATGCAGGGCGCTGCTCTGGGGAAGCGGTGCATGCCGGGCGCTGCTCTGGGGAAGCGGTGCATGCAGGGCGCTGCTCTGGGGAAGCGGTGCATGCAGGGCGCTGCTCTGGGGAAGCGCGCTGCTCTGGGGAAGCGGTGCATGCAGGGTGCGACTCTGGGGAAGCGGTGCATGCAGGGCGCTGCTCTGGGGAAGCGGTGCATGCAGGGCGCTGCTCTGGGGAAGCGGTGAATGCAGGGCGCTGCTCTGGGGAAGCGGTGCATGTGGGGCGCTGCTCTGGGGAAGCGGTGCATGCAGGGCGCACAGGGCGCTGCTCTGGGGAAGCGGTGCATGCAGGGCACTGCTCTGGGGAAGCGGTGCATGCAGGGCGCTGCTCTGGGGAAGCGGTGCATGCAGGGTGCGACTCTGGGGAAGAGGTGCATGCAGGATGCTGCTCTGGGGAAGCGGTGCATGCAGGGCGCTGCTCTGGGGAAGCGGTGCATGCAGGGCGCTGCTCTGGGGAAGCGGCGCATGCATGATGCTGCTCTGGGGAAGTGGTGCATGCAGGGCGCTGCTCTGGGGAAGCGGTGCATGCAGGGCGCTGCTCTGGGGAAGTGGTGCATGCAGGGCGCTGCTCTGGGGACGCGGTGCATGCAGGGCGCTGCTCTGGGGAGGCAGTGCATGCAGGGCGCTGCTCTGGGGAAGCGGTGCGTGCAGGATGCTGCTCTGGGGAAGCGGCGCATGGAGGGTGCTGCTCTGGGGAAGCGGCGCATGGAGGGTGCTGCTCTGGGGAAGTGGTGCATGCAGGGCGCTGCTCTGGGGAAGTGGTGCATGCAGGGCGCTGCTCTGGGGAAGCGGTGAATGCAGGGCGCTGCTCTGGGGATGCGGTGCATGCAGGGCGCTGCTCTTGGGAAGCGGTGCATGCAGGGTGCGACTCTGGGGAAGTGGTGCATGCAGGGCGCTGCTCTGGGGAAGCGGTGCATGCAGAGTGCTGCTCTGGGGAAGCGGTGCATGCAGGGCGCTGCTCTGGGGAAGCGGCGCATGCAGGATGCTGCTCTGGGGAAGCGGTGAATGCAGGATGCTGCTCTGGGGAAGCGGTGAATGCAGGATGCTGCTCTGGGGAAGCGGTGAATGCAGGATGCTGCTCTGGGGAAGCGGTGCATGCAGGACGCTGCTCTGGGGAAGCGGTGCATGCATGGCGCTGCTCTGGGGAAGCGGTGCATGCAGGCCGCTGCTCTGGGGAAGCGGTGCATGCAGGGCGCTGCTCTGGGGAAGCGGCGCATGCAGGATGCTGCTCTGGGGAAGTGGTGAATGCAGGATGCTGCTCTGGGGAAGCGGTGAATGCAGGATGCTGCTCTGGGGAAGCGGTGCATGCAGGACGCTGCTCTGGGGAAGCGGTGCATGCATGGCGCTGCTCTGGGGAAGCGGTGCATGCAGGACGCTGCTCTGGGGAAGCGGTGCATGCAGGGCGCTGCTCTGGGGAAGCGGTGCATGCAGGACGCTGCTCTGGGGAAGCGGTGGATGCAGGATGCTGCTCTGGGGACGCAGTGCATGCAGGGCGCTGCTCTGGGGAAGCGGTGCATGCAGGACGCTGCTCAGGGGAAGCGATGCATGCAGAGTGCTGCTCTGGGGAAGCGGTGCATGTCGGATGCTGCTCTGGGGAAACGGAGCATGCAGGGTGCTGCTCTGGGGAAGCGGTGCATGCAGAGTGCTGCTCTGGGGAAGCGGTGCATGCAGGGCGCTGCTCTGTGGAAGCGGTGCAAGCAGGGCGCTGCTCAGGGGAAGCGGTGAATGCAGGATGCTGCTCTGGGGAAGCTGTGCATGCAGGGCGCTGCTCTGGGGAAGCGGTGCATGCAGGGCGCTCCTCTGGGGAAGCGGTGCATGCAGGGCGCTGCTCTGGGGAAGCGGTGCATGCAGGGCGCTGCTCTGTGGAAGCGGTGCATGCAGGGTGCGACTCTGGGGAAGTGCTGCATGCAGGGCGCTGCTCTGGGGAAGCGGTGCATGCAGAGTGCTGCTCTGGGGAAGCGGTGCATGCAGAGCGCTGCTCTGGGGAAGCGGTACATGCAGAGTGCTGCTCTAGGGAAGCGGTGCATGCAGGGTGCTGCTCTGGGGAAGCGGTGCATGGAGGGTGCTGCTCTGGGGAAGCGGTGCGTGCAGGGCGCTGCTCTGGGGAAGCGGTGCATGCAGGACGCTGCTCTGGGGAAGCGGCGCATGCAGGGTGCTGCTCTGGGGAAGCGGTGCATGCAGGGCGCTGCTCTGGGGAAGCTGTGCATGCAGGGCGCTGCTCTGGGGAAGCGGTGCTTGCAGGGCGCTGCTCTGGGGAAGTGGTGCATGCAGGACGCTGCTCTGGGGAAGCGGTGAATGCAGGGCGCTGCTCTGGGGAAGCGGTGCATGCAGGGCGCTGCTCTGGGGTAGTGGTGCATGCAGGGCGCTGCTCTGGGGAAGCATGCAGGGCGCTGCTCTGGGGAACTGGTGCATGCAGGGCGCTGCTCTGGGGAAGTGGTGCATGCAGGACGCTGCTCTGGGGAAGTGGTGCATGCAGGGCGCTGCTCTGGGGAAGTGGTGCATGCCGAGTGCTGCTCTGGGGAAGTGGAGTATGCAAGGTGCTGCTCTGGGGAAGCGGTGCATGCAAGGTGCTGCTCTATGGAAGCGGTGCATGCAAGGTGCTGCTCTGGGGAAGCGGTGCATGCAGGATGCTGCTCTGGGGAAGCGGTGAATGCAGGATGCTGCTCTGGGGAAGCGGTGCATGCAGGACGCTGCTCTGGGGAAGCGGTGAATGCAGGATGCTGCTCTGGGGAAGCGGTGCATGCAGGACGCTGCTCTGGGGAAGCGGTGCATGCATGGCGCTGCTCTGGGGAAGCGGTGCATGCAGGACGCTGCTCTGGGGAAGCGGTGCATGCAGAGTGCTGCTCTGGGGAAGCGGTGCATGCAGGATGCTGCTCTGGGGAAGCGGCGCATGCAGGGTGCTGCTCTGGGGAAGCGGCGCATGCAGGATGCTGCTCTGGGGAAGCGGCGCGTGGAGGGTGCTGCTCTGGGGAAGCGGTGCATGCAGGGCGCTGCTCTGGGGAAGTGGTGCATGCAGGGCGCTGCTCTGGGGAAGTGGTGCATGCAGGACGCTGCTCTGGGGAAGCGGTGAATGCAGGGTGCTGCTCTGGGGAAGTGGTGCATGCAGGGCGCTGCTCTGGGGAAGTGGTGCATGCAGGATGCTGCTCTGGGGAAGCGGTGCATGCAGGGCGCTGCTCTGGGGAAGCATGCAGGGCGCTGCTCTGGGGAAGTGGTGCATGCAGGGCGCTGCTCTGGGGAAGTGGTGCATGCAGGACGCTGCTCTGGGGAAGCGGTGAATGCAGGGCGCTGCTCTGGGGAAGCGGTGCATGCAGGGCGCTGCTCTGGGGAAGCGGTGAATGCAGGATGCTGCTCTGGGGAAGCGGTGCATGCAGGGCGCTGCTCTGGGGACGCGGTGCATGCAGGGCGCTGCTCTGGGGAGGCAGTGCATGCAGGGCGCTGCTCTGGGGAAGCGGTGCGTGCAGGATGCTGCTCTGGGGAAGCGGCGCATGGAGGGTGCTGCTCTGGGGAAGCGGCGCATGGAGGGTGCTGCTCTGGGGAAGTGGTGCATGCAGGGCGCTGCTCTGGGGAAGTGGTGCATGCAGGGCGCTGCTCTGGGGAAGCGGTGAATGCAGGACGCTGCTCTGGGGAAGCGGTGAATGCAGGGCGCTGCTCTGGGGATGCGGTGCATGCAGGGCGCTGCTCTTGGGAAGCGGTGCATGCAGGGTGCGACTCTGGGGAAGTGGTGCATGCAGGGCGCTGCTCTGGGGAAGCGGTGCATGCAGAGTGCTGCTCTGGGGAAGCGGTGCATGCAGGGCGCTGCTCTGGGGAAGCGGCGCATGCAGGATGCTGCTCTGGGGAAGCGGTGAATGCAGGATGCTGCTCTGGGGAAGCGGTGAATGCAGGATGCTGCTCTGGGGAAGCGGTGAATGCAGGATGCTGCTCTGGGGAAGCGGTGCATGCAGGACGCTGCTCTGGGGAAGCGGTGCATGCATGGCGCTGCTCTGGGGAAGCGGTGCATGCAGGACGCTGCTCTGGGGAAGCGGTGGATGCAGGATGCTGCTCTGGGGACGCAGTGCATGCAGGGCGCTGCTCTGGGGAAGCGGTGCATGCAGGACGCTGCTCTGGGGAAGCGGTGCATGCAGAGTGCTGCTCTGGGGAAGCGGTGCATGTCGGATGCTGCTCTGGGGAAACGGAGCATGCAGGGTGCTGCTCTGGGGAAGCGGTGCATGCAGAGTGCTGCTCTGGGGAAGCGGTGCATGCAGGGCGCTGCTCTGTGGAAGCGGTGCAAGCAGGGCGCTGCTCAGGGGAAGCGGTGAATGCAGGATGCTGCTCTGGGGAAGCTGTGCATGCAGGGCGCTGCTCTGGGGAAGCGGTGCATGCAGGGCGCTCCTCTGGGGAAGCGGTGCATGCAGGGCGCTGCTCTGGGGAAGCGGTGCATGCAGGGCGCTGCTCTGTGGAAGCGGTGCATGCAGGGTGCGACTCTGGGGAAGTGCTGCATGCAGGGCGCTGCTCTGGGGAAGCGGTGCATGCAGAGTGCTGCTCTGGGGAAGCGGTGCATGCAGAGCGCTGCTCTGGGGAAGCGGTACATGCAGAGTGCTGCTCTAGGGAAGCGGTGCATGCAGGGTGCTGCTCTGGGGAAGCGGTGCATGGAGGGTGCTGCTCTGGGGAAGCGGTGCGTGCAGGGCGCTGCTCTGGGGAAGCGGTGCATGCAGGACGCTGCTCTGGGGAAGCGGCGCATGCAGGGTGCTGCTCTGGGGAAGCGGTGCATGGAGGGTGCTGCTCTGGGGAAGCGGTGCGTGCAGGGCGCTGCTCTGGGGAAGCGGTGAATGCAGGATGCTGCTCTGGGGAAGCGGTGCATGCAGGATGCTGCTCTGGGGAAGCGGTGCATGCAGGGCGCTGATCTGGGGAAGCGGTGAATGCAGGATGCTGCTCTGGGGAAGCGGTGCATGCAGGGCGCTGATCTGGGGAAGCGGTGAATGCAGGATGCTGCTCTGGGGAAGCGGTGCATGCAGGGCGCTGATCTGGGGAAGCGGTACATGCAGAGTGCTGCTCTAGGGAAGCGGTGCATGCAGGGTGCTGCTCTGGGGAAGCGGTGCATGCAGGGTGCTGCTCTGGGGAAGCGGTGCATGCAAGGTGCTGCTCTAGGGAAGCGGTGCATGCAGGGTGCTGCTCTGGGGAAGCGGTGCATGGAGGGTGCTGCTCTGGGGAAGCGGTGCGTGCAGGGCGCTGCTCTGGGGAAGCGGTGCATGCAGGACGCTGCTCTGGGGAAGCGGCGCATGCAGGGTGCTGCTCTGGGGAAGCGGTGCATGCAGGGCGCTGCTCTGGGGAAGCTGTGCATGCAGGGCGCTGCTCTGGGGAAGTGGTGCATGCAGGACGCTGCTCTGGGGAAGCATGCAGGGCGCTGCTCTGGGGAAGTGGTGCATGCAGGGCGCTGCTCTGGGGAAGCGATGCATGCCGAGTGCTGCTCTGGGGAAGTGGAGTATGCAAGGTGCTGCTCTGGGGAAGCGGCGCATGCAGGGCGCTGCTCTATGGAAGCGGTGCATGCAAGGTGCTGCTCTGGGGAAGTGGTGCATGCAGGGCGCTGCTCTGGGGAAGCGGTGCATGCAAGGTGCTGCTCTGGGGAAGTGTTGCATGCAGGGCACTGCTCTGGGGAAGCGGTGCATGCAGGGCGCTGCTCTGGGGAAGCGGTGCATGCAGGGCGCTGCTCTGGGGAAGCGGTGCATGCAGGGCGTTGCTCTGGGGAAGCGGTGCATGCAGGATGCTGCTCTGTGGAAGCGGCGCATGCATGATGCTGCTCTGGGGAAGCGGTGCATGCAGGGCGCTGCTCTGGGGAAGCGGTGCATGCAGGATGCTACTCTGGGGAAGCGGTGCATGCAGAGTGCTGCTCTGGGGAAGCGGCGCATGCAGAATGCTGCTCTGTGGAAGCGGTGCATGGAGGGTGCTGCTCTGGGGAAGTGGTGCATGCAGGGCGCTGCTCTGGGGAAGCGGTGCATGCAGAGTGCTGCTCTGGGGAAGCGGTGCATGCAGAGTGCTGCTCTGGGGAAGCGGCGCATGCAGGATGCTGCTCTGGGGAAGCGGTGCATGCAGGGTGCTGCTCTGGGGAAGCGGTGCATGCAAGGTGCTGCTCTGGGGAAGCTGTGCATGAAGGACGCTGCTCTGGGGAAGCGGCGCATGCAGGACGCTGCTCTGGGGAAGCGGTGAATGCAGGGCGCTGCTCTGGGGAAGCGGTGCATGCAGGGCGTTGCTCTGGGGAAGCGGTGGATGCAGGGCGCTGCTCTGGGGAAGCGGTGCATGCAGAGTGCTGCTCTGGGGAAGCGGTGCATGCAGGGCGCTGCTCTGGGGAAGCGGTGAATGCAGGGCGCTGCTCTGGGAAAGCGGTGCATGCAGGGCGCTGCTCTGGGGACGCAGTGCATGCAGGGCGCTGCTCTGGGGAAGCGGTGCATGCAGGGCGCTGCTCTGGGGAAGCGGTGCATGCAGAGTGCTGCTCTGGGGAAGCGGTGCATGTCGGATGCTGCTCTGGGGAAATGGAGCATGCAGGGTGCTGCTCTGGGGACGCGGTGCATGCAGAGTGCTGCTCTGGGGAAGCGGTGCATGCAGGGCGCTGCTCTGTGGAAGCGGTGCATGCAGGGCGCTGCTCTGGGGAAATGGAGCATGCAGGGCGCTGCTCGGGGGAAGCGGTGAATGCAGGATGCTGCTCTGGGGAAGCGGTGCATGCAGGGTGCTGCTCTGTATATATACTGTAGGGTGGCTCTATAATGGGGCACTGTGTGTGTGTGTGTGTGTTACACACCTGTATATATGGTGCAGGGCGGCTGTATAATGGGGCACTGTGTGTGTGTTACACACCTGTATATATGCTGCAGGGCGGCTGTATAATGGGGCACTGTGTGTGTGTTACACACCTGTATATATGCTGCAGGGCGGCTGTATAATGGGGCACTGTGTGTGTGTGTGTGTTACACACCTGGATATATCCTGCAGTGCGGCTGTATAATGGGGCACTGTGTGTGTGTTACACACCTGTATATATGCTGCAGTACGGCTGCATAATAGGGCACTGTGTGTGTGTTACACACCTGTATATATGCTGCAGGGCGGCTGTATAATGGGGCACTGTGTGTGTGTCACACACCTGTATATATGCTGCAGGGCGGCTGTATAATGGGGCACTGTGTGTGTGTCACACACCTGTATATATGCTGCAGGGCGGCTGTATAATGGGGCACTGTGTGTGTGTTACACACCTGTATATATGCTGCAGGGCGGCTGTATAATGGGGCACTGTGTGTGTGTCACACACCTGTATATATGCTGCAGGGCGGCTGTATAATGGGGCACTGTGTGTGTGTTACACACCTGTATATATGCTGCAGGGCGGCTGTATAATGGGGCACTGTGTGTGTGTTACACACCTGTATATATGCTGCAGGGCGGCTGTATAATGGGGCACTGTGTGTGTGTCACACACCTGTATATATGCTGCAGTGCGGCTGTATAATGGGGCACTGTGTGTGTGTTACACACCTGTATATATGCTGCAGGGCGGCTGTATAATGGGGCACTGTGTGTGTGTTACACACCTGTATATATGCTGCAGGGCGGCTGTATAATGGGGCACTGTGTGTGTGTTACACACCTGTATATATGCTGCAGCGCGGCTGTATAATGGTGCACTTTGTGTGTGTGTTACACACCTGTATATATGCTGCAGGGCGGCTGTATAATGGGGCACTGTGTGTGTGTTACACACCTGTATATATGCTGCAGGGCGGCTGTATAATGGGGCACTGTGTGTGTGTCACACACCTGTATATATGCTGCAGGGCGGCTGTATAATGGGGCACTGTGTGTGTGTTACACACCTGTATATATGCTGCAGGGCGGCTGTATAATGGGGCACTGTGTGTGTGTCACACACCTGTATATATGCTGCAGGGCGGCTGTATAATGGGGCACTGTGTGTGTGTCACACACCTGTATATATGCTGCAGGGCGGCTGTATAATGGGGCACTGTGTGTGTGTCACACACCTGTATATATGCTGCAGGGCGGCTGTATAATGGGGCACTGTGTGTGTGTGTCACACACCTGTATATATGCTGCAGCGCGGCTGTATAATGGGGCACTGTGTGTGTGTTACACACCTGTATATATGCTGCAGGGCGGCTGTATAATGGGGCACTGTGTGTGTGTTACACACCTGTATATATGCTGCAGCGCGGCTGTATAATGGGGCACTGTGTGTGTGTGTTACACACCTGTATATATGCTGCAGGGCGGCTGTATAATGGGGCACTGTGTGTGTGTTACACACCTGTATATATGCTGCAGCGCGGCTGTATAATGGGGCACTGTGTGTGTGTGTTACACACCTGTATATATGCTGCAGGGCGGCTGTATAATGGGGCACTGTGTGTGTGTTACACACCTGTATATATGCTGCAGGGCGGCTGTATAATGGGGCACTGTGTTGTGTCACACACCTGTATATATGCTGCAGGGCGGCTGTATAATGGGGCACTGTGTGTGTGTTACACACCTGTATATATGCTGCAGGGCGGCTGTATAATGGGGCACTGTGTGTGTGTTACACACCTGTATATATGCTGCAGGGCGGCTGTATAATGGGGCACTGTGTGTGTGTGTGTGTTACACACCTGGATATATCCTGCAGTGCGGCTGTATAATGGGGCACTGTGTGTGTGTTACACACCTGTATATATGCTGCAGTACGGCTGCATAATAGGGCACTGTGTGTGTGTTACACACCTGTATATATGCTGCAGGGCGGCTGTATAATGGGGCACTGTGTGTGTGTCACACACCTGTATATATGCTGCAGGGCGGCTGTATAATGGGGCACTGTGTGTGTGTCACACACCTGTATATATGCTGCAGGGCGGCTGTATAATGGGGCACTGTGTGTGTGTCACACACCTGTATATATGCTGCAGGGCGGCTGTATAATGGGGCACTGTGTGTGTGTTACACACCTGTATATATGCTGCAGGGCGGCTGTATAATGGGGCACTGTGTGTGTGTTACACACCTGTATATATGCTGCAGGGCGGCTGTATAATGGGGCACTGTGTGTGTGTTACACACCTGTATATATGCTGCAGCGCGGCTGTATAATGGTGCACTTTGTGTGTGTGTTACACACCTGTATATATGCTGCAGGGCGGCTGTATAATGGGGCACTGTGTGTGTGTTACACACCTGTATATATGCTGCAGGGCGGCTGTATAATGGGGCACTGTGTGTGTGTGTGTTACACACCTGTATATATGCTGCAGGGCGGCTGTATAATGGGGCACTGTGTGTGTGTTACACACCTGTATATATGCTGCAGCGCGGCTGTATAATGGGGCACTGTGTGTGTGTGTTACACACCTGTATATATGCTGCAGGGCGGCTGTATAATGGGGCACTGTGTGTGTGTCACACACCTGTATATATGCTGCAGGGCGGCTGTATAATGGGGCACTGTGTGTGTGTGTTACACACCTGTATATATGCTGCAGGGCGGCTGTATAATGGGGCACTGTGTGTGTGTTACACACCTGTATATATGCTGCAGGGCGGCTGTATAATGGGGCACTGTGTGTGTGTTACACACCTGTATATATGCTGCAGGGCGGCTGTATAATGGGGCACTGTGTGTGTGTCACACACCTGTATATATGCTGCAGGGCGGCTGTATAATGGGGCACTGTGTGTGTGTCACACACCTGTATATATGCTGCAGGGCGGCTGTATAATGGGGCACTGTGTGTGTGTTACACACCTGTATATATGCTGCAGGGCGGCTGTATAATGGGGCACTGTGTTGTGTCACACACCTGTATATATGCTGCAGGGCGGCTGTATAATGGGGCACTGTGTGTGTGTCACACACCTGTATATATGCTGCAGGGCGGCTGTATAATGGGGCACTGTGTGTGTCACACACCTGTATATATGCTGCAGGGCGGCTGTATAATGGGGCACTGTGTGTGTGTTACACACCTGTATATATGCTGCAGGGCGGCTGTATAATGGGGCACTGTGTGTGTGTCACACACCTGTATATATGCTGCAGGGCGGCTGTATAATGGGGCACTGTGTGTGTGTCACACACCTGTATATATGCTGCAGGGCGGCTGTATAATGGGGCACTGTGTGTGTGTTACACACCTGTATATATGCTGCAGGGCGGCTGTATAATGGGGCACTGTGTGTGTGTCACACACCTGTATATATGCTGCAGGGCGGCTGTATAATGGGGCACTGTGTGTGTGTCACACACCTGTATATATGCTGCAGGGCGGCTGTATAATGGGGCACTGTGTGTGTGTTACACACCTGTATATATGCTGCAGGGCGGCTGTATAATGGGGCACTGTGTGTGTGTCACACACCTGTATATATGCTGCAGGGCGGCTGTATAATGGGGCACTGTGTGTGTGTTACACACCTGTATATATGCTGCAGGGCGGCTGTATAATGGGGCACTGTGTGTGTGTCACACACCTGTATATATGCTGCAGGGCGGCTGTATAATGGGGCACTGTGTGTGTGTCACACACCTGTATATATGCTGCAGGGCGGCTGTATAATGGGGCACTGTGTGTGTGTCACACACCTGTATATATGCTGCAGGGCGGCTGTATAATGGGGCACTGTGTGTGTGTTACACACCTGTATATATGCTGCAGGGCGGCTGTATAATGGGGCACTGTGTGTGTGTGTTACACACCTGTATATATGCTGCAGGGCGGCTGTATAATGGGGCACTGTGTGTGTGTCACACACCTGTATATATGCTGCAGCGCGGCTGTATAATGGGGCACTGTGTGTGTGTTACACACCTCTATATATGCTGCAGGGCGGCTGTATAATGGGGCACTGTGTGTGTGTCACACACCTGTATATATGCTGCAGGGCGGCTGTATAATGGGGCACTGTGTGTGTGTTACACACCTGTATATATGCTGCAGGGCGGCTGTATAATGGGGCACTGTGTGTGTCACACACCTGTATATATGCTGCAGGGCGGCTGTATAATGGGGCACTGTGTGTGTGTCACACACCTGTATATATGCTGCAGGGCGGCTGTATAATGGGGCACTGTGTGTGTGTTACACACCTGTATATATGCTGCAGGGCGGCTGTATAATGGGGCACTGTGTGTGTGTCACACACCTGTATATATGCTGCAGGGCGGCTGTATAATGGGGCACTGTGTGTGTGTCACACACCTGTATATATGCTGCAGGGCGGCTGTATAATGGGGCACTGTGTGTGTGTCACACACCTGTATATATGCTGCAGGGCGGCTGTATAATGGGGCACTGTGTGTGTGTCACACACCTGTATATATGCTGCAGGGCGGCTGTATAATGGGGCACTGTGTGTGTGTTACACACCTGTATATATGCTGCAGGGCGGCTGTATAATGGGGCACTGTGTGTGTTACACACCTGTATATATGCTGCAGGGCGGCTGTATAATGGGGCACTGTGTGTGTGTCACACACCTGTATATATGCTGCAGTGCGGCTGTATAATGGGGCACTGTGTGTGTGTTACACACCTGTATATATGCTGCAGGGCGGCTGTATAATGGGGCACTGTGTGTGTGTGTTACACACCTGTATATATGCTGCAGGGCGGCTGTATAATGGGGCACTGTGTGTGTGTGTTACACACCTGTATATATGCTGCAGGGCGGCTGTATAATGGGGCACTGTGTGTGTGTTACACACCTGTATATATGCTGCAGCGCGGCTGTATAATGGTGCACTTTGTGTGTGTGTTACACACCTGTATATATGCTGCAGGGCGGCTGTATAATGGGGCACTGTGTGTGTGTCACACACACCTGTATATATGCTGCAGCGCGGCTGTATAATGGGGCACTGTGTGTGTGTCACACACCTGTATATATGCTGCAGGGCGGCTGTATAATGGGGCACTGTGTGTGTGTCACACACCTGTATATATGCTGCAGGGCGGCTGTATAATGGGGCACTGTGTGTGTCACACACCTGTATATATGCTGCAGGGCGGCTGTATAATGGGGCACTGTGTGTGTGTGTTACACACCTGTATATATGCTGCAGGGCGGCTGTATAATGGGGCACTGTGTGTGTGTTACACACCTGTATATATGCTGCAGGGCGGCTGTATAATGGGGCACTGTGTGTGTGTTCACACACCTGTATATATGCTGCAGGGCGGCTGTATAATGGGGCACTGTGTGTGTGTTACACACCTGTATATATGCTGCAGGGCGGCTGTATAATGGGGCACTGTGTGTGTGTCACACACCTGTATATATGCTGCAGGGCGGCTGTATAATGGGGCACTGTGTGTGTGTCACACACCTGTATATATGCTGCAGGGCGGCTGTATAATGGGGCACTGTGTGTGTGTCACACACCTGTATATATGCTGCAGGGCGGCTGTATAATGGGGCACTGTGTGTGTGTCACACACCTGTATATATGCTGCAGGGCGGCTGTATAATGGGGCACTGTGTGTGTGTCACACACCTGTATATATGCTGCAGGGCGGCTGTATAATGGGGCACTGTGTGTGTGTGTCACACACCTGTATATATGCTGCAGGGCGGCTGTATAATGGGGCACTGTGTGTGTGTGTCACACACCTGTATATATGCTGCAGGGCGGCTGTATAATGGGGCACTGTGTGTGTGTGTCACACACCTGTATATATGCTGCAGGGCGGCTGTATAATGGGGCACTGTGTGTGTGTCACACACCTGTATATATGCTGCAGGGCGGCTGTATAATGGGGCACTGTGTGTGTGTGTCACACACCTGTATATATGCTGCAGGGCGGCTGTATAATGGGGCACTGTGTGTGTGTTACACACCTGTATATATGCTGCAGGGCGGCTGTATAATGGGGCACTGTGTGTGTGTGTTACACACCTGTATATATGCTGCAGGGCGGCTGTATAATGGGGCACTGTGTGTGTGTCACACACCTGTATATATGCTGCAGGGCGGCTGTATAATGGGTGGCACTGTGTGTGTGTTACACACCTGTATATATGCTGCAGGGCGGCTGTATAATGGGGCACTGTGTGTGTGTCACACACCTGTATATATGCTGCAGGGCGGCTGTATAATGGGGCACTGTGTGTGTGTTACACACCTGTATATATGCTGCAGGGCGGCTGTATAATGGGGCACTGTGTGTGTGTTACACACCTGTATATATGCTGCAGGGCGGCTGTATAATGGGGCACTGTGTGTGTGTCACACACCTGTATATATGCTGCAGGGCGGCTGTATAATGGGGCACTGTGTGTGTGTCACACACCTGTATATATGCTGCAGGGCGGCTGTATAATGGGGGCACTGTGTGTGTGTTACACACCTGTATATATGCTGCAGGGCGGCTGTATAATGGGGCACTGTGTGTGTGTGTTACACACCTGTATATATGCTGCAGGGCGGCTGTATAATGGGGCACTGTGTGTGTGTTACACACCTGTATATATGCTGCAGGGCGGCTGTATAATGGGGCACTGTGTGTGTGTGTCACACACCTGTATATATGCTGCAGGGCGGCTGTATAATGGGGCACTGTGTGTGTGTTACACACCTGTATATATGCTGCAGGGCGGCTGTATAATGGGGCACTGTGTGTGTGTCACACACCTGTATATATGCTGCAGGGCGGCTGTATAATGGGGCACTGTGTGTGTGTGTCACACACCTGTATATATGCTGCAGGGCGGCTGTATAATGGGGCACTGTGTGTGTGTTACACACCTGTATATATGCTGCAGGGCGGCTGTATAATGGGGCACTGTGTGTGTGTTACACACCTGTATATATGCTGCAGCGCGGCTGTATAATGGGGCACTGTGTGTGTGTCACACACCTGTATATATGCTGCAGGGCGGCTGTATAATGGGGCACTGTGTGTGTGTGTCACACACCTGTATATATGCTGCAGTGCGGCTGTATAATGGGGCACTGTGTGTGTGTTACACACCTGTATATATGCTGCAGGGCGGCTGTATAATGGGGCACTGTGTGTGTGTCACACACCTGTATATATGCTGCAGGGCGGCTGTATAATGGGGCACTGTGTGTGTGTTACACACCTGTATATATGCTGCAGGGCGGCTGTATAATGGGGCACTGTGTGTGTGTTACACACCTGTATATATGCTGCAGGGCGGCTGTATAATGGGGCACTGTGTGTGTCACACATCTGTATATATGCTGCAGGGCGGCTGTATAATGGGGCACTGTGTGTGTGTCACACACCTGTATATATGCTGCAGGGCGGCTGTATAATGGGGCACTGTGTGTGTGTCACACACCTGTATATATGCTGCAGGGCGGCTGTATAATGGGGCACTGTGTGTGTGTTACACACCTGTATATATGCTGCAGGGCGGCTGTATAATGGGGCACTGTGTGTGTGTCACACATCTGTATATATGCTGCAGGGCGGCTGTATAATGGGGCACTGTGTGTGTTACACACCTGTATATATGCTGCAGGGCGGCTGTATAATGGGGCACTGTGTGTGTGTCACACACCTGTATATATGCTGCAGGGCGGCTGTATAATGGGGCACTGTGTGTGTGTTACACACCTGTATATATGCTGCAGGGCGGCTGTATAATGGGGCACTGTGTGTGTGTTACACACCTCTATATATGCTGCAGGGCGGCTGTATAATGGGGCACTGTGTGTGTGTCACACACCTGTATATATGCTGCAGGGCGGCTGTATAATGGGGCACTGTGTGTGTGTGTTACACACCTGTATATATGCTGCAGGGCGGCTGTATAATGGGGCACTGTGTGTGTGTCACACACCTGTATATATGCTGCAGCGCGGCTGTATAATGGGGGCACTGTGTGTGTGTCACACACCTGTATATATGCTGCAGCGCGGCTGTATAATGGGGCACTGTGTGTGTGTTACACACCTGTATATATGCTGCAGCGCGGCTGTATAATGGGGCACTGTGTGTGTGTCACACACCTGTATATATGCTGCAG
The DNA here is from genome assembly GCF_040206685.1 of Ascaphus truei. Classification (NCBI taxonomy): domain Eukaryota; kingdom Metazoa; phylum Chordata; class Amphibia; order Anura; family Ascaphidae; genus Ascaphus; species Ascaphus truei. The sequence continues at coordinate 3,832 of NW_027454146.1, read as the reverse complement.
GGCGGCTGTATAATGGGGCACTGTGTGTGTGTTACACACCTGTATATATGCTGCAGGGCGGCTGTATAATGGGGCACTGTGTGTGTGTCACACACCTGTATATATGCTGCAGGGCGGCTGTATAATGGGGCACTGTGTGTGTGTTACACACCTGTATATATGCTGCAGGGCGGCTGTATAATGGGGCACTGTGTGTGTGTGTTACACACCTGTATATATGCTGCAGGGCGGCTGTATAATGGGGCACTGTGTGTGTGTCACACACCTGTATATATGCTGCAGGGCGGCTGTATAATGGGGCACTGTGTGTGTGTCACACACCTGTATATATGCTGCAGGGCGGCTGTATAATGGGGCACTGTGTGTGTGTTACACACCTGTATATATGCTGCAGGGCGGCTGTATAATGGGGCACTGTGTGTGTGTTACACACCTGTATATATGCTGCAGGGCGGCTGTATAATGGGGGCACTGTGTGTGTGTCACACACCTGTATATATGCTGCAGGGCGGCTGTATAATGGGGCACTGTGTGTGTGTTACACACCTGTATATATGCTGCAGGGCGGCTGTATAATGGGGCACTGTGTGTGTGTGTCACACACCTGTATATATGCTGCAGGGCGGCTGTATAATGGGGCACTGTGTGTGTGTCACACATCTGTATATATGCTGCAGGGCGGCTGTATAATGGGGCACTGTGTGTGTGTTACACACCTGTATATATGCTGCAGGGCGGCTGTATAATGGGGCACTGTGTGTGTTACACACCTGTATATATGCTGCAGTGCGGCTGTATAATGGGGCACTGTGTGTGTGTTACACACCTGTATATATGCTGCAGGGCGGCTGTATAATGGGGCACTGTGTGTGTGTCACACACCTGTATATATGCTGCAGGGCGGCTGTATAATGGGGCACTGTTTGTGTGTCACACATCTGTATATATGCTGCAGGGCGGCTGTATAATGGGGCACTGTGTGTGTCACACACCTGTATATATGCTGCAGGGCGGCTGTATAATGGGGCACTGTGTGTGTGTCACACACCTGTATATATGCTGCAGGGCGGCTGTATAATGGGGCACTGTGTGTGTGTTACACACCTGTATATATGCTGCAGGGCGGCTGTATAATGGGGCACTGTGTGTGTGTTACACACCTGTATATATGCTGCAGGGCGGCTGTATAATGGGGCACTGTGTGTGTGTCACACACCTGTATATATGCTGCAGGGCGGCTGTATAATGGGGCACTGTGTGTGTGTTACACACCTGTATATATGCTGCAGGGCGGCTGTATAATGGGGCACTGTGTGTGTGTTACACACCTGTATATATGCTGCAGCGCGGCTGTATAATGGGGCACTGTGTGTGTGTTACACACCTGTATATATGCTGCAGGGCGGCTGTATAATGGGGCACTGTGTGTGTGTCACACACCTGTATATATGCTGCAGGGCGGCTGTATAATGGGGCACTGTTTGTGTGTCACACATCTGTATATATGCTGCAGGGCGGCTGTATAATGGGGCACTGTGTGTGTGTCACACACCTGTATATATGCTGCAGGGCGGCTGTATAATGGGGCACTGTGTGTTACACACCTGTATATATGCTGCAGGGCGGCTGTATAATGGGGCACTGTGTGTTACACACCTGTATATATGCTGCAGGGCGGCTGTATAATGGGGCACTGTGTGTGTGTCACACAGCTGTATATATGCTGCAGGGCGGCTGTATAATGGGGCACTGTGTGTGTGTCACACACCTGTATATATGCTGCAGGGCGGCTGTATAATGGGGCACTGTGTGTGTGTCACACACCTGTATATATGCTGCAGGGCGGCTGTATAATGGGGCACTGTGTGTGTGTCACACACCTGTATATATGCTGCAGGGCGGCTGTATAATGGGGCAGCTGACTGTGTGTGTGTCACACACCTGTATATATGCTGCAGGGCGGCTGTATAATGGGGCACTGTGTGTGTGTTACACACCTGTATATATGCTGCAGGGCGGCTGTATAATGGGGCACTGTGTGTGTGTCACACACCTGTATATATGCTGCAGTGCGGCTGTATAATGGGGCACTGTGTGTGTGTTACACACCTGTATATATGCTGCAGGGCGGCTGTATAATGGGGCACTGTGTGTGTGTTACACACCTGTATATATGCTGCAGGGCGGCTGTATAATGGGGCACTGTGTGTGTGTCACACACCTGTATATATGCTGCAGGGCGGCTGTATAATGGGGCACTGTGTGTGTGTGTCACACACCTGTATATATGCTGCAGGGCGGCTGTATAATGGGGCACTGTGTGTGTGTGTGTGTCACACACCTGTATATATGCTGCAGGGCGGCTGTATAATGGGGCACTGTGTGTGTGTGTTACACACCTGTATATATGCTGCAGGGCGGCTGTATAATGGGGCACTGTGTGTGTGTCACACACCTGTATATATGCTGCAGGGCGGCTGTATAATGGGGCACTGTGTGTGTGTTACACACCTGTATATATGCTGCAGGGCGGCTGTATAATGGGGCACTGTGTGTGTGTCACACACCTGTATATATGCTGCAGGGCGGCTGTATAATGGGGCACTGTGTGTGTGTCACACACCTGTATATATGCTGCAGGGCGGCTGTATAATGGGGCACTGTGTGTGTGTGTCACACACCTGTATATATGCTGCAGGGCGGCTGTATAATGGGGCACTGTGTGTGTGTTACACACCTGTATATATGCTGCAGGGCGGCTGTATAATGGGGCACTGTGTGTGTGTGTTACACACCTGTATATATGCTGCAGGGCGGCTGTATAATGGGGCACTGTGTGTGTGTCACACACCTGTATATATGCTGCAGGGCGGCTGTATAATGGGGCACTGTGTGTGTGTTACACACCTGTATATATGCTGCAGGGCGGCTGTATAATGGGGCACTGTGTGTGTGTCACACACCTGTATATATGCTGCAGGGCGGCTGTATAATGGGGCACTGTGTGTGTGTCACACACCTGTATATATGCTGCAGGGCGGCTGTATAATGGGGCACTGTGTGTGTGTTCACACACCTGTATATATGCTGCAGGGCGGCTGTATAATGGGGCACTGTGTGTGTGTCACACACCTGTATATATGCTGCAGGGCGGCTGTATAATGGGGCACTGTGTGTGTGTTACACACCTGTATATATGCTGCAGGGCGGCTGTATAATGGGGCACTGTGTGTGTGTCACACACCTGTATATATGCTGCAGGGCGGCTGTATAATGGGGCACTGTGTGTGTGTTACACACCTGTATATATGCTGCAGGGCGGCTGTATAATGGGGCACTGTGTGTGTGTCACACACCTGTATATATGCTGCAGGGCGGCTGTATAATGGGGCACTGTGTGTTGTGTCACACACCTGTATATATGCTGCAGGGCGGCTGTATAATGGGGCACTGTGTGTGTGTCACACACCTGTATATATGCTGCAGGGGCGGCTGTATAATGGGGCACTGTGTGTGTGTTACACACCTGTATATATGCTGCAGGGCGGCTGTATAATGGGGCACTGTGTGTGTGTCACACACCTGTATATATGCTGCAGGGCGGCTGTATAATGGGGCACTGTGTGGTGGTGTGTGTCACACACCTGTATATATGCTGCAGGGCGGCTGTATAATGGGGCACTGTGTGTGTGTTACACACCTGTATATATGCTGCAGGGCGGCTGTATAATGGGGCACTGTGTGTGTGTGTTACACACCTGTATATATGCTGCAGGGCGGCTGTATAATGGGGCACTGTGTGTGTTACACACCTGTATATATGCTGCAGGGA